>NC_066258.1:379911-493480 GCF_000011425.1 Aspergillus nidulans FGSC A4 | reverse complement strand
TTTTTTTTTAGTTTTCTGTGTTTTTTTTTTTTTTTTTTTGTTCTCTCTTTTTTTTTTTTTTTTTTTCTGACTAAACCGGAACAGCTCGATCAGCAATACATTGAGCGCTATCAGATCCGTGGCCCAAGCAGTGCATTCACCGATTGGCATGAATTCCAGATCACTCGCAACGACACGGCGCTCTTCACCGTTTACGACATTATCTCAGCCGATCTGCGCGCGGTCCGTGGGCCAGAGAGGGGCTGGATCTGGGACAGTGGCTTTGTGGAAGTCGACATTGAAACGAACAGAGTACTGTTTCAGTGGCGCGCTTCAAAGCATTTCAATTTCACTGATGTCGAGAAGCCGTCTGGCACTCCAGGCTGGAGTTACGGCAACCCCTGGGACTTCTTCCACCTCCACAGCATTGATAAAGACGCCAAGGGCAACTATCTCATATCGGCTCTTCACACCGACCACCTCACATACCTCGATGGCCGTACTGGCGAGATTATCTGGCGACTCGGCGGGAATCACACCGATTTTGACGATTTGTCCTCGGGAAGGGCCTCGACATTCGCCTGGCCACACGATGCGCACTTCCACGACGACAAAGCAGTGACGCTTTTAGATAATACGACTCCCGGAGACAAAGTCAATCGAGGCCTCATCATCGACGTGGACCAGTCGAACAGGAACGTTTCGCTGCGCAGCGAGTTTCGCGCATTCGGACACGCTGGGGTCACTCCAGAATCGCAACCTCAATCAGATGGCTCTGTCCAGGTTCTGGATAACGGACACGTCCTCGTTTCTTACGGCCGCAATGGCGCAGCGTGGACCGAGTTCAGCAAGATGGGTGTCCCCATGTGCCACACCCAGTTCGGCTCCATATCTAGCTTTGGCACCGGAAGCCCGGCCTCGTATCGCGTTAGGAAACATCCCTGGATAGGCAAACCGGACACGACACCGGCCTTTGAGATCAACGGGCACGAGGCAGCTGTTAGCTGGAATGGTGCGACGGAGGTCAGGAGCTGGGTCCTTGAGGGTGCACGAGTCGCACTTCCCATTCACAATACCAAGCCGGACGAATCCGAGCCCGACGATCATCCGAGCTCTGGCAAGACAGATTATTACTTCTCGGCCATCACTAAAGTCCCAAAAAGTGGGTTTGAAACCATCATCCACATACCGTTCCATACAAAACAACCGTACCTCCGCGTTCGCGCACTGGACAAGGAGGGCCAAATCATCGGCACGTCGGCTGTCCTCCCCTTCAATGCGACAATAGTCCACTCAAACAATCCACCTCCGCAATCTAGCGATGCCGAAACAGATCATTTCGAAGTCATCTTCTTCGCGATTTGCTGCGCGGCAATCGGACTCGGTGCCTGCATCTACTTCTTCGGCCGTCGCTGTTGGGCAATTTGTCTCCGGAGCTGTCGATGTGTCCGGCTGCGCCGGTATCGCTACTTGTATCCCGGTCACCGGGGCGAGGACGAGGAAGACAACTGGGAGGACTACTACGGGAACGAGGGACGCGAGGTTGGCTTACACATTGCAAGTGATACGGAGAGTGATGATAGCGATGTTGAGATCTCGGACCTGGATAATCCGCGACTGTCGCCGGCTTTGCTATCTCCAGATTTCCTATATCCAGGCATGAGCAATCGCCCAAGTTGGCAGAACTCACTAGCTAGTCCTGGTAGCAGCACTGGTAGGCCGGGGCTCGTGAGAACCCCGAGTACGCATAGTAATATGAGTTTGCGCGAGAAGCAGCACTAGCTTGCTGCCCGCTCCCAAGTTGATTTCGTTTTCGGAGTCAGGCGTAGAATGTAAGAGATGTATATGAACTCCACCAGACTTCATCATGCGCTCATTGCTTTATACTATTACCCATGCTGGATTGCGCGCAGTTCGCAAAGTCTGTGGCTATGCATATCTGGCTGCATAATATCGAAGTACGAAGCAAGTGGCAGGGTGATTTTCCAATTGGCCTGCCTGGCTTGCACTATCCATCGCCGGGCGTTTTCAAGCTTGGTATCTGGACGCTTGAAGACAGTAATCCCAGTTGCCAGTTTCCCAGTAATGATCCTCAGCAGTAGTGATCTTCAATGGTGTGGTGTGAAGGAGCGTGTACTGATTGGTTTTACTTGACAGGTGGGACTGGAGACATGACGTCACGGCTATAGAGCTTCCCCAGACATCGTGGAGGGCGTCATGAAAGGTCACAGGAACTCAATTCGACACGAGAAACTCTCTATGAGAGTATGGTTTAGATTTCCGTATTTCTGCCGCTGTGGAACCGGTAACCAGCTTTGTAGACATTTGAAGTCCTCTCTATGCCGCGTCCCAACCGTAACCGTAGGTATGTGCTCAGATCCCAACGGTACGGAGCAAGGCCATCCGCCTGAGGTGCAACGCAACGCCGCCACGAAGAAAGCACGACAAGCACTCAATCCATTGCATTCATGTATGTAGGCTGATGGTCAACTGGTCGGGTGATCTAACCATTAACTATTGGGCAGCTCGAGGAGGGGTTGCTCTGCTATTCCCTCCAAGGTATCGTCACTGAGCCTTCCACAGCCAGGGTCTGGAGTCCGTGCAACCGCCTCTGCCGGATAAAGCCAGCTCCCCGTTTTCTTCTTCTCATTTCTTCTCTCAATTTTTGATCTTAGCAGAGTGTTTCTCAGTGATCGAGAGAAACGTTTCTATTTTTTTCTGGCTTACTTTTCGCCCCAAAGCAAGATTCTTGTCCAGGGCCAGGTTCCTCCCGTCTAGACCCAGCTACAAGCTCAGTTTCCCCGCCACCCAGTTTCGATTTCCCCCACACGCCTGGCCAAGGCAGCGCACTCCTGAACCTGCCTGTGTGCTCCTTTTTCACGAAGGGAACTTCTCACATTGACATCCCCTTCATTTTCCTCTCTTCTTTCAGTATCCTGGCCACATTGCCGCTGCGCAGCTTCATCGTTGCAGCTTCAGAAATACCGTCACCATGGCTGATGACCAAGACCCTCCAAGGCGCGATGTCCGCAACCATATGCTCTTCGAGATCGCGACTGAAGTTGCCAATCGCGTTGGCGGTATCTACTCGGTGCTTAAGTCCAAAGCCCCCGTCACTACCGCCGAGTATGGCGAGCGCTACACTCTGATCGGGCCTTTGAACCGCAATTCTGCAGCTGTGGAGGTCGAGGAGCTCACACCGTCTAGTCCTGCGATGAAAGAGACGATGCAGTCGATGAAGGAGCGCGGCATTGAAATGGTCTACGGTCGCTGGCTCATTGAGGGTGCGCCGCGTGTGCTTCTCATAGACACCGGCACCGGATACAAATACTTGGACGAATGGAAGGGTGATCTGTGGAATACTGCCGGTATTCCTTCCCCTGCTTCGGATCATGAGACGAATGAGGCGATTGTTTTTGGATATTTGGTGGCATGGTTCTTGGGCGAGGTACATACTCTTTGCAACTAATTGGCTCCAACTACTAACCTGGAGCAGTATATTGCTCACGAGCGCCGTCGTGCAGTTGTTGCTCACTTCCACGAGTGGCTCGCGGGTGTCGCTCTTCCTTTGACCAAGAAAAGGCATATGGACCTAACAACTATTTTTACAACTCACGCGACACTACTCGGTCGATATCTCTGTGCGGGTTCGGTTGACTTTTACAATAATCTGCAGTACTTTGACGTGGATGCGGAGGCTGGTAAACGAGGCATCTACCATCGATACTGTATAGAACGAGCCGCTGCACACTCGGCGGATGTGTTCACCACCGTCTCCCACATCACTGCTTTTGAGAGTGAGCATCTCCTCAAGCGGAAACCAGACGGTGTGCTGCCCAACGGATTGAATGTCAAGAAGTTCTCGGCGGTTCATGAGTTCCAAAACCTGCACTCCCAGTCAAAAGAGAAGATCAATGAATTTGTCAGAGGGCATTTCTATGGACACAATGACTTTGATTTTGACGATACTCTTTACGTATTTACATCCGGTCGGTACGAATTTCGCAACAAGGGTGTTGACATGTTTATCGAAGGGCTGGCGCGTCTCAATCATCGTCTCAAGTCCAGCGGATCGAAGACCACGGTTGTAGCATTCATCATCATGCCAGCGCAGACCTCGTCACTCACTGTCGAGTCACTAAAAGGCCAAGCGGTTGTCAAGTCGCTTCGCGACACGATTCATATGATCGAGCAAGGCATTGGAAAGCGCATGTACGAGCGGTGTCTAGCCTGGAAGGAGGGTGACAATATGCCGGATGAGAAAGACCTTATCACCAGCCAAGACCGCGTCCTCCTGCGACGTAGGCTTTTCGCCATGAAACGTCATACTCTTCCTCCAATCGTTACTCATAACATGATCAATGACTCCGAGGATCCGATCCTTAACCAGATCCGGCGTGTCCAGCTCTTCAATCAATCTTCTGATCGCGTCAAAATCGTTTTCCATCCAGAATTCCTCAACTCATCTAACCCAGTGTTGCCTTTGGACTACGATGACTTTGTTCGTGGTACACACCTTGGAGTCTTCCCGTCTTACTATGAGCCCTGGGGTTACACTCCCGCGGAATGTACAGTCATGGGAGTTCCCAGCATTACAACCAATCTCTCGGGCTTCGGATGCTATATGGAGGAGCTTATTGAGAACTCCTCGGACTACGGCATTTATATTGTGGACCGCCGGATGAAGGGCGTAGACGATTCAGTCAACCAGCTGACCGATTTCATGTACAACTTCACCCTCAAGAGCCGACGGCAACGCATCAACCAGCGTAACCGTACGGAACGTCTCAGCGACCTGCTGGACTGGAAGCGCATGGGCTTGGAATATGTCAAAGCTCGGCAGTTGGCTCTTCGACGAGGTATTTCTCGCAGCCCGGGTTATTCTTTGTTTGCTTACTGACTACGTGCAGCATACCCCTCGTCTTTCGACAACCAGGAAGATTACTTTGACGTTATTGGCGGGACAGAGCAGAAGATATCGCGACCATTGTCGGTTCCCGGATCACCACGCGATCGCTCTGGTATGATGACACCCGGTGATTTCGCATCACTGCAAGAAGTCAAGGAGGGTCTCTCGACCGAAGACTATGTTGCATGGCGCCTTCCGTAAGTCCTGCACATCTACCTAGGAAGCTCGAGCTAATTCAGCATCAGAACAAGCGAGGAAGATGATGCGGAAGACCACTTTTACCCTCTCACCCTTCGGACGAAGAAGTCCGACCGACCGTCTTCACCTCTTGACCGGATATCCATAAACGGGGGTCAATCCAGCTAGCATGGAGTTTATTCTTTGTTCGCACTCGCATGTTAGCATACTTGTAATGTCCTGTCTGTTCATATTGCTTCGAACAAAGCTGGAGTTCCAGCCTAGTACATTTGTTTTTATATGCCTCAAATTATACTATCCATTGTTCATCACTTGCAGATCCACAACCAAGCTTAAAGGAAGCTCCAGCACACACGTCTGAAAACTTACCGATATCGGGCTGGGCAGGCCACAGTCCCTGCACGTTGTCTTGTGATTGCGGATCGCAGTCTTCCGATTGAACCCGGCCAGCGAATGACGGTCCCTGAGTTTTTTAGCTCAGTGAGACGCGGTGATCGGCTTTTAGTGGTTGCTAACCTGTATGAAGTCAGCAGTGGGGTGACAGCGGGGTATTTATTGCTACCCCTCTTCCTCCTCTCTCCCTCCCAACTGCACACTTCTCAATCTTCACATTCAGAATCTCGATCAAGCCACCACCAATATTTCGATTGGTACGGAGCCATAATGTGACGGACTTTCGCTATGGGTTCAGACGGGTCAAGGTATCGTACAGATTATCCAAACAGTCACTGCATCCGCATGACAGGTGTTCGGCCGGGGTCAAACCCGGTCGTTCTGAGATTATACTGTCATAACTTGATCTAGATAATACTAGCGAAAGGACATGCGTTGCATTGATTGCCCCCTTTTTGAAAGGAAGAGAGCATAGTCTCTCATGCTGACAACTTCTAGTCACCCGATCTGATCCTATCTGATCGAAATTTGCCAAGATGTCTACTGACAAGATCACGTTCTTGACTAACTGGTACAGCTTGCTTTATATTTTTGTTTCCCTGCGAGAATAGTGCTAAGGTGTCGTTTTGCTTAGGCACGCGACCCCGTACCACGCCCCCCTGTACCTCGCCCAAAGCAAGGGATTCTTCAAGGAGGAAGGTCTCAAGGTTGCTCTACTCGAGCCCAACGACCCATCCGATGTCACCGAGATCATCGGCAGTGGCAAGGTTGACATGGGCTTCAAGGCCATGATTCACACTCTTGCTGTATGACAATCGCCATGGTTCAATGAACATGACTAACCTGCTGCAGGCCAAAGCCCGCAACTTCCCCGTGACATCTATTGGCTCCCTCCTCGACGAGCCGTTCACTGGAGTTGTCTACCTGAAGGACAGCGGAATCACCGAAGACTTCCGCTCCCTGAAGGGCAAGAGGATTGGCTACGTCGGCGAATTCGGCAAGATCCAAATTGACGAACTCACCAAGTACTACGGCATGACTGCCGATGACTACACCGCCGTTCGCTGCGGTATGAACGTGACAAAGGCTATCATCAACGGCACCATCGACGCCGGTATCGGCCTCGAGAATGTGCAAATGGTCGAGCTCGCCGAGTGGCTCGCGTCGCAGAACCGTCCCCGTACAGACGTGCAGATGCTCCGCATTGACCAGCTCGCTGAGCTAGGATGCTGCTGCTTCTGCTCGATCCTGTACATTGCCAATGATGCTTTTATTGCCGCGAACCCTGAAAAGGTTAAGAAGTTCATGAACGCCGTTAAGCGTGCCACTGACTATGTCCTTGCTGAGCCGGCGAAGGCGTACGAGGAGTACGTTGACATGAAGCCCATCATGGGAACTCCTGTCAACAGAAAGATCTTTGAGCGCTCGTTTGCGTACTTTAGCCGCGACTTGAAGAACGTTCAGCGCGACTGGAACAAGGTTACGAACTACGGCAAGCGGTTGGGAATCTTGGATGCCGAGTTCGTGCCGAACTACACGAACGAGTACCTTTCTTGGACTCTGGACAAGGATTCGACTGATCCGCTCGGTGATCAGAAGCGGATGGCCAAATTGCAGGAGCAGGTTGCTGCTGAAGGCGGTTTTCACCGGCTGGAGGTGGCTTCTGCCTAGAAGCTTTAGTATGAAGGCTGCCTAAGTCGATCAGCCAGCAAGCAGTGCATAGTTTGTCGTAGTCACTCTTTAAGTCAATAATTATCATGATTATGCTTTTGATTCAAACTTCCATTCGGCATATAGGGATCACCATCTCGTATAGTGAGCAGCTGTTCTAGTTTAGATCCATTGAGTCATTGGACACAGCCTCAGCTGCCTATTTCATGACAAGGTGTCCAAATGATAGGCATCACCATTCAAGCTGATATAGACCCTCGCTATAGCATATTTAACTTTAATAGCGATATCCAATAGTCCTGTCCAAATTACAACGACATAATGACCACTCTCCTCTCCCTCCCAACAGAACTCCTCCTCTCCATCTTTGACCTCCTACCTCCTCCATCAAAACATGTCTTCTCTCTATCCTGCCGCTACCTCAACTATACCTTCGCACCTCTCTGCCCTTCCCTAGACACAAAAGCAATATTCTCCCTCCGCTCAGCCCTAGCCCGCGACGGCATCTCCTTCAAAGACCACGCCTACTGCGCTGGGTGTCGCACTATCCACAGGCACAAATACTTTGATACGGACGAACTCTCCCACTCCCCAGTCATCCGCAAATGTACAGCTACCCGGAAAAGCCTCTACATCGAGCCCGAACAATTCCTTAGCTACCAAGACGCAACTAACCAGGACTATTGGTTGCCACGGCCATATTCTAGCAATAGCAAACCGCCGCGGCTGAACTCAGGCTCCATCGTCCGGTTTGGACGCAAGGAACCAATAAATGACCGGGAATTCGCCGTCTGCGCCTCGTACGAGATCCTGTCACTCCCCGACATTGGTTCCGACTCAACCCCGAATGAGAAGGGCTCCGACTTCGATCTTAGAGTAAGCAGGGCCGAAATTGCGCGGATCCTGCGCGGGTTCGACATTCCCACATGTCCGCATACGAGGCTAGGTGATAACTTAGTTATCAAAAGTTATTGCGAGTCTGTTTCCAGATCGAGGAATAGGAACGATACGCCTTCAATTGAGGAATTGAGGGAGGAATATCGCCGCAAGATGGGACAGAAAGAATTTGATGATGCTACTGCAGATTATATCCTCAGGATATGGAAGGATGACAAGGCGAATGCTTGCTGCCAGTTCCCTGGGTGCAAGACGACCTTCCGGTGGGAATGTCGGTCGAGCCCGAGAAAAGACGGATGGAAGACAATCCTTCTCCATGTAAAGCGATATTTGGGCTATCTACCCGCGCCATCGGATCTGCACTGGATGGCGCAGCTTGTTACGGTGCCCGATGAAGACCAGCTTAAAAAGTATTGGAATGAATGCTTCGAATGGAGGGATGTGAACTTAGCAATCGAAGAGGTAAGGTATAAACGACTGCTTCTGGCTAGAGACCAGAGCGGGAAGATGGAATTGGGAAGAGCAGAAGAGGTTGAATTCGAGCTGCTGCGGAGGGAGAATGATTATATGAGGCATCCGCATCGCAAGAGGCATATGGGGTCTGTACTTGGGAAACTAGGGGCTGGGGAGACATCGCATACGAGGCTTTCGCTTCTGATGCCGAGATATCGTCAGGCGGAGGAAGAAGTAGAGGGGGACCTATATAGGCCGCTGCATTCGGCTGAGACTCTTGAAATCTTGGAAAAGGAAGACTTTAAAAATAAGTACAAGAGCATGCGCGGATTCGGCTCTTATCAGACGATGTGGATTGAGAACCTCTTTCGATCTGCGCGCAGTGGTTGATTGAAGATGGACTGAGGCTTAGTGAGAATGGGACATCCTTTCCTGATAGTGAGTCCAGTCGCAGGCCTGGAAAGTTGGCACATGCTGGACAAAACCCCAATCTTACTCAGATTAGATTTGTAGTTAGCAGCCAGTAGGAGCCAAGATAACCTACATACCGTGCTTCTAGGGCTCATACCCTGAATCATGATATCAGCTCATTCCCAGTCCTTTTCTTTTAACCAGCGCTTAGTGAGGTACGCCTCTTTCCTTCCCTTAGTGTTTCCTTATATGGAGGCACTTGGGATAAAGCAGTACATATTAGCGCAGACAGACATTCCCATCAGCACGAGTGCTCAAGCCCTAACCCCTACAATATGATGATCGTAAGAACGAGTCATCTTCGCTCAACTAGATAATGCTATCACTGATTAAGTGTAGACATGAATGCCACGCGGTGCCGAACTCGCTGAGCCGGTTCATTAAAGCCAATATTTGACGGACGACTGCCCGTCCCTGGAATACGGCCTAGCCATTACTTCAGAGAGCAGCGGCATTGAGGGGGCTCTTAACTATGTACACGAGTGATGCGATGCAATGCAACGAAATATCAACAGCAGTACAGATAAGTACAATATGTACTCGGGTTTGTAGTATGAACAATATAGGTAGGTGGGTACGGGTATCAAAACCTCACTCACTCACGCAGTTCTGTCCATCCCGGATATAAGCAGAAACAAAATAGATATTTGCATAACCATACCAGCCCCCTCAAGCCAAATATACCTCAATAGGGTGATAAAGAACGGCCGTTAGACACTCGGCCACCCGTCCGCCCACTGCAGCACGTTCCACCCGAACTGGTACTGGCCCGTCGAGAGGCCAATGTCGGGATTCGCATAGTGGTAGTACAGCACCCAGCCGCGGGTCCTGTCTTCGAAGACGCCCTGGCCGCCGGGTCCGTATACGTTGCCGTGCGAAGCGAGGATTGTCGTGCCTCCGTTGTCGGTCAGGCAGGAACGGCCGCTCTTGTCGACCTGCGCAGCGAGAACGATTAGCGACTCCGTTTCAGAAGAAAACAAAGGATAGAAAAGAAAAGGATAGGAGATACATACAAAATCACCGGTGCCACTCGCACTCCGACAGACGACAATACGATACTCCTCGCCCGTCGCCGGCGGATTCGTATCGTAGCTGCCTGCCCGCCCACTCGAGAAGGTCAAATAGTACCAACCCCGTCTATAAAACACAAAGCCCGCCTCGATCGCATGGTTGCCCGAGCTATTATATGCGATCTGGGTCGGGGTCGCCCCGTCCGCAAGGCTCAGCGGGCCTGCGAGCGGGAGCTGGTGGATGCCGTTCCAGTACGAGCCGAATGTGAGGATTGGCGAGCCGCCGATCGACGCCCAGTTGGCGTCGATGGCGTTGTAGTTTCCGCCAGCTTGGGATCTGAAGAGGGCGCCGTGGTCGGTCCAGTTAGGCTGCAGGTTTGGGCTGGTTGCGACGCCAATGACACTGTCGCGGGAGCCAAGCGTTGAGACGGAATAGTACATGTAGTAGAGATTTGTGGAGGCTTCATAGTGGATGTCTGGGGCCTGTGTTTACATCATACTATCAGCATATCGTCCAAGAGATCCATGGTCCCAATAGCAAGGGTGGGATGTCGATCTTTCTGATCGTGCGGGGATGCAATAATGCATGGGGCCGGGGTATGCTGGCTAGGTCGGGCTGGGGTATCGAGTTAGGGCTACCACTGCCACTAACAATCGCCGGCCCAGTCCCGCCGGTCATTCACAGGGCAAAAAGGAGAAAAGAAAGAAAGAAGAAAAGAAAGAAGAAAAAGAGAAAAAGAGAAAAAAAAAAAAAAAAAAGGAAAAAAAGAAATAAAAAGGAAAAAAAAGAGAAAAAAAAAAGAAAATCCAAATGAATGGAGGGGATGAAGAAGAAAGAGAGAAAAGAGAAAACAGAGAGGACGAATAAAGAGAGAAAGTCAAAACCACTCTAGGCAGGGACATGTCGATTGAGCCTGTTTGTCCAAGGTAAAGCACGGCCAAGAGCACTGGCAGACAGTCGCAGACGTAAACGAGCAGTGGCACCTACCCATAAATTGGTGCTCCCAGCATGATCGACAACCGATCCCCCCGGCAAAGCCTCCCCCACAGCCTCCCAGGGCCCCTCGAGGTTATCGGACGCATGGATCTGGATGCCGCCGCCGGTCGAGAAGCGGTAATACCGGCCGTCTGAGACGCGCTGGTAGAAGCCCGGGTCATGGCCCCAGCAGTCGCCGGAGCAGGCGCCCGGGTTGGAGTACTGGGCAAGACTGCCTGACAGCAGGAAGAGGGAGAGGGCCAGTTTCATTGTCGCTCACTGACCGGTACGGCAGTCATACAAATTCGACCGGGAGTCAAGACTATGAGAGGGAATAGATATTATAAGTTCCAGGTGAGGAAGACGAGCGCGATGACTGGAATGAAGGACGGACGGGGTGAATGGAATGGGCATTCTTATACATGTCGAATTTCCGTGCTGGCCCTTGGCCTTGGCCTTTGTCTCCAGCATTCGCCATTTTAGCCAGTCTGTTGAGGTCACGCAAGGGAGGAGTCTAGCAGGCTAGCTAGTATAGTCCCGGTCCAAGACTCCAAATTGACTAACAAAGCTTCCAAAGTCATTATTCACTGCTCTGCAGGGATGCAAGTGACGTGTCACAAGACTCCGGATAATGTGATCACTGTTCCCTATTTTATTTATTTTTTCCGGCCAGGAGGATGAGGATACTTCATAGAGTCTACGGTATCATAGAAGAAGATCGTCATCGGGCGATCGGCTGCGGCTGTCTTGTCGTCCAGTCCAAGGTCTGCGCCCAGACAGGGATGCGACTATCCATCCCTCTTTGAGGCCACTATCAGCCATGCGCTCTGATGCCACTCTTCTGCGGTCTTCGGCGCTGCTGCTGCCCTTCATGGTGCCTGACTCAGTGTGCGCTCTGCTTGTCTGCGCCCGATGTCACACTGCCTTGTCTTGAGTCTGTCCTACCGGGTTGCGCTGCATCTGCCTCCTATAGGCAGGCAGTCCTGAAGTCCTGAACCCTGCACTGTCAGGCACTAGGCCACGTCCTGCACCTCGGCGTCGCCTTCCGCCCGGCCTAGTCCTCTTGTCTGGGCTGACTTAATGCCCGCCCGACAGGCATTTTGACCCCGTAGCTGGGGCCACGTTTCTGTCTTCCGTGGTCGCGGTCGGTCGGGTCGGTCGCAAGCCCTAATCCGCTTCAGTGCCTCGGTGCTTCAGTGTTGAGTACTTCACGCTTGAGGCTTCAGTCACCGCCAGTGCCAGTCCAGCGGTCAACTGCCAGTCATACGGGGAGCGAGCCAGCTGATCTCAGAAGCAAATCCAGTAAATCCGATGGGCCGTGCTCGCACGGCTCACTAGTAGGTTAGCGGGGGATGCGCATCGAACTAAAGAGTCTAAGGTATTCTCCGAATCAGATGAGATATATTAGCTGCAGATCCTCTAACTGCTCTCAGTCTAGCATCCCCCGTCCACAAACAAATGGCCGGTCGCGTGGATCACGAAACTTAGCTGGCCAGCACACCATCGTCTTTACCGTCTCCCGTAGTCATCTGCAGGTATATAGCCCAGTAGTGAGAGCTTTAGAAAACGAGAACGTCTGCCCGAGCCCGGCTCGGGCTCGGGCAGACGCGGGATACTGCATGGAGATTCGACTCGAGCAAAACGACAGTCAACGACAGTCCAGCAATCACGCACTGGCCGCATGACATCGATATGAACATGGCATGGCAAACGCATCAACTGCGGTCAGCAAGCAAGTAAGCAACTGCATAAGTACGCCATGGCAACACGCCCAGTTCTTATTCGACCCCAATAAACTTTCCACCTGAAAATAAGCAAGGCTCGTGGCATAGCGGTGGCAGCGCTATCGCATTACCCCACACTTTCCACACTTCCCACTTCCTGCTCGCGATAGGAGAGCTGAGCGATGGGGGGCCGTACGGGCTGCAATGATGAGGTCATACAAGGCTTGGAAGGTGCACGATGAGCGATTTGGGGCTCAGATGGAGTAAGAGGGGGCCTATCTGATTGGTAGTTGGTGTTTGAGTGTTGGTTGCCAGTATGAGGGACTTGGAGGGAGGATATGGTTTAACTATGATAGTCTACTATAGGCTGGTAGGCTGGTATGCACCGCAAGCGAAAAATCAGAACAAATCAGGAAACAAATCCGAACAACACCAATTATTATTATTATATTAGTACTATAGTACTAACGTACTGATTACTACTATTCGTGTTGCATCAACGGCAAGAACTAAGACCCATTCTCGACTTTTTGAGCCCGTCTGTTCTCTCCAAGATACCTAGGAGCGTCCAGACAGCGACATCGGCAGCCGTCTTACTCAGCCTTGGTACCGGCGCCAGCGTTGTCGACGGCAACACACTGGAATATGTTAGTTTTGATCGCCTCACTTGTAGCAGATCTGAAAGACGTACGTTGGTGGTTCCCTCAGGGCAGCAAGCGACGATGTTCTTGCAGACGGGGCCTTCCTCAGTGTGGTCGACGAGAGCTGCACACATGCATCTATTAGCACACCATTTCTAGACCGTCGCTCGTCTTCCCTCAGCCTCTCCGGGAGCGACTGAGTGGGGATCACGTACCGAGCAGACCCAGCTGGTCAATCAAGCTCGCCTTGGCGCAGGCGCTGCCAGTGTTGCCCGAGAGCCCGTTGAGAAGGCCAGCACCGAGCAGACCGCTCAACAGACTGTCGTTGTTGGTCTCAGCGGGGGAGTTGCAGCAAGCGATCGAGCCGACATTGCAGGTGGTGCCTTCAGCCTGCTTGGCGAAGGCCGCCGAGGTGGCCAGCTTCGCGTTCTTTGCGGCAGAGGCCGGGAGGGCGGTTGCGGTGGCCGCGGCAGTGAAGGCGAGGAGAGAGACGATGAAGCGCATTTTGATGAGTTGAGTTGAGTTGGCTTTGAAAGCTTTGTTGCTGGATGATTGGATTGCTGAATTGCTGAATTGCTTGAGATGCTTGTGATGGAAGGCAGCTGATGAAGGGTGACTGGGCAGGTTTATATAGCTGAGGTTCGACCGATTTTGCTCTATATATTTGACGTTGACACCTACTTTCAGCAGAAGACTACAACTCTGAGATACTACAGTCTGCGTTCATGATCTCAATCTCGGATCCGAACTAATGCTACATCTCCTGGTCAGAAATCGTCGAGCCCGCAAGCGAACCTGACCTGACCGTACCGTGGTTTTTGTCCTGTCCTGACGAAGGCCGCAAGCAGCGCTCTAATGAGCCGTGGTTAGAGAAGTGTACCTGTGAGTACGCCACCTAGCTTGTTGCATTGTATGTGTCTGCAGGCGGGCAGGTAGGGTTTTCAACCAAAAAAAAAAAAAAAGAAAAAAATCAAAATCAATTGCGGTGCGATACTATGGAATGAGATATACCAGCCTCTATCAGAATGTCCTGTATCTATCCATGACCTGCGAAGAGCAGTTTGCAGCACAAATGTGTATGACCTATGCACTTCTACATCGATACAATTTCAGGTGAACATTCCAACCCCAGATATTGTCGCCGGATTAGGGCGCCTGCGCTGGGGACCCGCGTCTGTGTAGGCAACGTACCCACGAGGGAAGTCTGCTCCTGATCCACCCCTCGATGATCGGTAGAGGCCGATGACACTTTGATTCTGGCCCTCAAGGATTTGAGGGACGAACGCACAAGTCAGCTGTGAATTTATTTTATTTTATTTGATGTACCTGAGACGAACCATAACTACTCATTGGGCCGACGTTGCCCTGAGGCTACCGAATGCGGCCGATGCTACAAACCCCATCCATAGACTAGTCCAGCTGAAACAGAGAGATAAGGTACAGGAAACCAAATTTGATTCCGTACGGCTAAGCCGCTGTCGTCACTATTCGACCCCTTTAATCCACTTTTGCGACGAGAAGCATAGGCCGTTGTCAAAATCACGCAGTTACATACAGCGAACAACCACTAGCATCGCTCGCAGATATGCCCACATTTGTAGGCACGGATTGAGTGCTTGATGCAACCATATCGCTCGGGAAATAATTCCACGATCTCCGGCGTACGGCCGGACTCCGGTTTGAATGTGGTCCAGGCCAGGCGTTACATTCCTCAGGGCCCGTCCAAGCCGAACGTGCACCGCATCTGGAATTCCACTTTTTCATGTCTCACACATGTTCGTATTCAGGGTCTATGATGCTTCCAAGAGAAAAGTCTGTTTGTGGCGTTTGCGCTGAGAATTCTGTGGTTGGGCTCTGTTGAGGGTGATGGTATGCAGCATGTTTCGCCGCTCGACAATTCAATGGCTGAAGACGTAGCCGTAGGGTTTTGCCTAGAGCGTATTCTGCTTGAGTGGCCCAGATTCAGCTCAGAGGCGCAGTTCTTCCTCTGAATCTGATCGCTGCGGCGCCGCGTTTTGTTGGGAGCGGAAAAGCTGAGTGCGCCTTATATTAGGCCATTAAAGCCTTTCGCCTAAGCCTGAACGTTCTGAACCCGACAGCCGGCCTCTAATCGTCTTCTGGTTCCTTCTGAATGACTCTGAGCTACTGAATACACCAGCTGCTTAAATCAGCTTCGCCCGCGATCCAGAGAGAGCCCAGTACACGTTGTTTTTGAGGTCCCTACCCCAGATTTTCGCCCCAGATCAATACACGAAGTCAAAATACGCTTGATGTCGCAATCCCGCTCTGATATCGCGACGGGATATCTCCCCTAGAAGAGCCTCAGACACGTGGAGCACTAAGCACTGTGCGGTCGCCGGTCGGTATGATGATAATCGCGTAGCATTTTGCGCCATCGATAGGCCGAGCCCTTTAAGACGCGGATGACTGCCTACTTTCCATCCTTGCTACGCTGCCTGCATAGTCGAAGCCGTCTTTTTCTTGGTCTTCTCTCCGCACTAGACAATATGTTCCATTTCAGGGGGATGATGGCTTGCGGTCACTCTGGACGGAGCAGGCAGACAATGCCGTATCCAAAGTCGACTGAGCGTTGCTAACGACATGACAATCACATTAAACTGTGCGCACAGAAATAAGAGCGGTAGAGATAGCTGTTATACGGCCAAGGTCGGAAAAAGGAAAGGAACTCCGCTCTCATAAGCGTGGAGGGCGCCCTTTCGTATACCAAAAATACCCTGAAGACGTCCAGTAAGACAGATTACAGACCAGAATGCCTTAATAGGATCTTTTTTTCCCCCCTAAAATCTCTCCTACAACAAGTGCTATGTCACTACGTAGTCCGCCCGACATACAACCGATAGGTGCCGGTACTAAGATGCTCAGGTATGATAGTCAGTGCAGATGGCTAATATATGCGATTGCGCAGCTTATCGGCATTGTATTGATTCGTAAGGAAGACGGTGATGTGAGAGAGCATAGGCTTGATATTCCTACCGATATGAACGTACCTGCAGTGGCATGAATAGTGTAAGCCAACGACATGGACGCTTAAGCCCTGCCCCACAATTGGGGTAATCCCGGGTTCGCCGCTAAGGACACATACACTACACGGCCATAAAAGCTATACTAAATACATGCTAAACACATATTCACTCCATCTGCCTAACCTTCTCGTTGAGACTGTCCAAGATGGCCCCAGTTAAGCCAACTATAAAAGTGTCCCCCATAACATCCCCCACCGACTTTACTTCCTTCTTCGACATTTCTGCATCGGCATTCGGCTCTCAGGTGCACGATGGAGTCTGGATCGCCATGAATCCCGGGTGGGATACCCCCGAGGGAAAAGTGCGTGCAATAAGTCGGCTGGTTGAGAGGTGGTCTTCTATCACGACCGATCGAAACGGAAACCCAAACACCGTCTTTCTCAAGGCTACCGTCGCCGACGCCAACGGGGAGGAAGTCATCGCCGGGGTAGCTATCTGGGTGCAGGCGTCCATGGTACCTGGACACGGAGACACGCCAGTTGACATCAATGCAGAGGCGATCTACCCTGGGAATCCAGTTGAACAGCGATACTTGCTGCAGCTGGACCGCTCGCTGCATAAGCGGCGGGTTGAGGTGGTCAAAGAAATCGCGTCGAGCTCTTCGCCAGCAGTCATGGTGCTGGATCTGTGTGTTGTTGACCCGGCGTTTCAAAGACAGGGGGTTGCGTCAAAGTTGGTTCAGTGGGGGCTTGATGAGGCTAAGCACCGAGGGGGCCTGGAGGCCGTGCTGGAGGGGTCGAGTATGGGCAGGCATGTCTATAGGCAACTGGGGTTCTGGCAGGATGGGGGAGAGTGCGAGTATGATGTGGACGAGGAGTTTCGGGACAGGGAACAGCCGTCGAATATCTTTATGCGGACGGGACGGCCGCAATAGCTGCTACTTATAGAGGCCATATATATAACAGGCTATATTGTGGTTTCCCCTCCCCCCTGGACGATAATTGCAATAGTTCTCTTGAGAATAGCATCAGCTGCAGTCGTAGCCGTGTCAGAAAGGACCGAGAAAAAGGCTCTGCAGCTTGGTTATATCGGACTTCAGCGCAGGATAGAGTAGCTGATTGTGAGCTAGATGGACTCAAATATATATTGCTCCTGCATTTTATGCTGTTAAGAACCAACTATCGTGTGATTCTGCGACTTACTCAGCTCATCCTCCAACGAATCCATAAACGATGCGCAGAGGGACCATAGCGAGAAGCTGTATTGAAATGATATCTAGTACGGTATCGTTGGGGATATAGCTCAGCCTGCTCTGGCCGTTTACCTAATTTAGCCACGAACAAAACAGGATAAAGCAAGTCACCAGAAAAGCCTTCCCTTAACTGAGATGCAACTTTGAGTCTCATGTCTTTCTCGTACGAGAACAGTTTGTGCTTCGCGAGCAGCAGGCTGCTTGAATTATTGCCAGTCATCCTCTTGACACCAGGCTTTTCTCAGGTTGCCGCAACCCGTAGCCCAAACGGTTCATGACTTGCGATTTGAGAACGGTAGTAGTCCTGGTCCATATACGAGTGGACCGTAGTCGTGAGAACAGCAGTATTCCATCACGGATGAAGCACAGTGAAGGCTTCCTGTGTTGTCCAGAACTGCATCTGAAGAGATGAAAAGGGAGCCTCTCCCTGGATGATTAAAGCGAATGACAAGTAAAGTGGACACTCCATATTCACCCCCCACCAGGCGGCTCTTAGGGAGGTTGCTATGCCGAGATACGTTTATAGAAGTTTTGATGAGAATCTTGCAATGATTTGCATAAGTCGGTTCGACTGTACGTTATGATCTTAAATACAAATTGCTATGTTCTATAACTTATCGTATTTATCATCAAGTAGCACTAGTGGTCCAGCGGTAGGATTTTCGCCTTCCAAGGTCACGTGACATGCAAGCGAAAGGCTCGGGTTCGACTCCCGGCTGGTGCATATTTTTTTTTTGTCCCCATCTGTTTGTTTGTAAGCAAAGAGAGATTATCTTGAGTTTACTTTGATCATTAAAGATGGACCCATTGGTCTGCTATGGTACTATGTTCTGACTTTGTCCTGGCGCCAGGCGGTTTTTCGGTCGATGCACTTCACAGCAAAATCATGGAGTCAGAGAGCTGGAGAATTTGCTTGGTATTGCAGCATATATTCAGAGTTCAAGTCGTCGGGTAACCCGTTAAGCAGAACATACATAGCAGGTCGTCAGGGTAGCTAAGATGACATTCCTCGCACCACGGAGTAAATGGATAGGTATCTCATGTTTCACATCGCATCGCATCTCAACTCATCACGTCACGTCTCGTCGCAATCCAATGGTTCTGATCGTTAGATCAATCACCAACCAACCTCAGACTCGACCCCAGTCCCCTCCCTAGATCCAGTCTCAACTCAGGTAGTCACACACTCGCACGCGGACTCGCAAGCAAAAAAAAGCCGACTGGGCGGGTGCTGAACGCTCCATTATAGTTTACCCCCTCATTGGTCACCTTATACTTCTTATCTGCAAGCTCAAAATCCACTTCTTTAATCAACCGCGCCAGCACCAAAAGACTCCATTCCCACGCATACCGTGTCCCGAAACACTGCCGCTTGCCATTTCCGAAGCCTTTTTTCACGCCTGACGGAAGAGCATCGTATTTCTCACCGACCATGCGCTCGGGTTTGAAGGATTCGGGGTCTTCGAAGACCTCCGGGTCCCGGTTGACGGCGGTCAGCAGCGCGATGAGAGGTTGCGTACGCGGGACTTGGTATTCGCCGCCGGCGAGAAGGACGGGCTCATTGCCCGGCGACGGGATCGGCTCGATGTTGAAGCCTGGTGCTGTGGCGCTGAGTCGCAATGATTCGCGAAGGATGCCCTCGGTGTAGGGGATTTGAGACAGGTGGGCGTGCTCGAAGGGGCCGGAACCAACAACGGCGTCGAGTTCCTCGCGAGCTTTTGTGACGACGTCTGGGTTGGTGGCGAGATAATATAGCCCAAAGGAGAGGAGGTTGGGCGCCGTTGCGCTGCCGATGAAGATGTTAATGATCTCGTCGAGGACTTGGCTCTCGGACAGCTTTTTGCCCGTTTCACTGTCGACGCCGTGGAGGAGGGCATGCAGCATGTCCTTGGGTCCGCCGTCGGGGTATTCCTCGCGGCGTTTTCGGACGATCTCTGCGCCGTAATTGCGCATGATCTTGATGTCGGAATCGTAGCGCTTCTGGTGACCCATAAGCCATGTAAGGAATTTCGGGCGCGAGCTGCGCTTCACAGCCTCCATTGTCGCATTCTGGCAGGAGGCGATCACGGCTGGCTCGGTGCCGTTCATGATAGACACCTTCTGGTGAAAGAAGGCAAGCATATTCGCTTCGTGGTTACTCCGATCCAGATCATTGCACACATTGACGCGCTGCTTCGATGACGCCGTCCACTTCTTTATCAAATCATCGGTCGTCTCTCTCATCTCGTTGAAGACACCTTCAATCGCCTCTGGCGAAACAAGAGGCTTCATAATCCGGTGCGCGACTCCCCAAATCTCACTCTCAGAGTGGTAAGCCGTAAACAGCGAGTCGTGGACTGCGTCGCGGATCTGGACGATCGGCCCCGTCACGCATTTTCGAAAACGCGTCTCGTCGCAGATTTCTTCGAGTAAAGCTGCGGAAGTCACGAAGACGATATCATGGCCGAGAATGCTGATTTTGAAGATCGGACGGTTAGAGGGCGATGCGGCCGCGAGCTTGTTGAAGGAACCCCAGGGATTTTTAGAGTCGAGAGAAAACAGGTTGCCCAGCACTGGGAGGCCTTTCGGTTGAGGAATAGGGGTGGGCATTATCGCAACAACGGTAAACAGAGAATTAATTAGATATTAAGCGTATGGATGAATAGATAAGTGAACCGTGGAAAAGTAGACTCCAGATCTCGGTACCATCAACGGGGAAGCTCAGCAGCTTTTAACCAGCCAGCCGTGCCACGACGATGAATCTGCAGAGCTGGAATAATCAGCCATTGATTCGCCCGGCCTCTCTCGGTGGTTTACATGCTTCAATATGAAACTCGATGTCATTGGGCGACTGAGGGATCGTCTCACAGATCATGGGTTCGTCCGGGACAAGCGACGATTAGCGTCGTGGGCCGGGGCTGCAGAGTCTGCATGGCGGCGCTGCTGGCTGGCTGAGCCATCATAGCGGCCCCAGTGATCGATCGACTATCGGTGAGCTCCTGAGCTCACTGAGCTGAAAAGAGGCCGAGTGGAGGAGGAGAGATGGTTTCTCCAAAAGAGGCTGGGCCTGAGCGTAAGTCATTACTAATGTCAGTTTTACGCGTATGTACTGGATTAGGTCTAGCGCCATATACCGAGTGACTTTCTCGAGGGACGTCCTTGTACAACGCGCGTATGTAAGGAGCTTCGGCCAGTAACAGTGTATCAAGCGAGGACCTACAATATTCGTCAGGACTCTGTTCTTTTTAATATATTTTATTATTATTAGAAACTCTTCTCCAAGTCACATACCTTGCGAGGTGCGATGGAGATCTCATGCTCCCTGAATAAGATTCTCTGCAGAGCAGCCAGAGAGCGCACTATAGTAGCAGGGTAATTAAGGCATCCGCGTATGCCCGGGTTATCTAGCTGCAACAAAGCGATTTGGCAAACAAAATCGACTAATGGAAAGGATTAGATTCGTACTGAAAGGACCCCTGGGAGATCAATTCCTGGGATATCTCTGTCTGCACAGCGTTTTCTCTCTGAACTGACCTATGGCTCGCCGTGTTCGAGGAGCAGACCATTGGCATTCAAGTGACAAATCGTACAGAAAGCACCGATGTCCAACAATAGACTGACAACACTCTAACAGAGCTCAAGGATTAAGGCGACCACGGGAAGCGACTTGGACTTGATGCAGCTTTGCTTTCCGTATGCAATGAATGTTTATCAGAGTCGTATACCTTGTATGTGGTAGTCAGCGAACGTGACACAATTCCTCCTCACGTAGACAAGCTCAATGACTTGAAGCACCAATCACTTGCTTTGGCTACCCGCTGAGATTTACCAGACACTATCAGACACGCCATGGTTGTCTTGTCGCTAGAATGGATCGAGGAGAGTTGTTATGGATCTTCAAAGTTCCCAGTCCCAGTAGCCAAGTATATATTCCCCATGGTGCGTCGAGCCTGTCCCGACCCTCCACGGCTTTTGAGACTGGTTCTAGACTCGCTTCAAAGTGAAAGTTATCATGTCGGCAAGATCTGGCGGGTATCCCAAGGCCCGCCGTCGAATGCTTCCAAGCTAAACCTCAGCTTCGCCAGGCCAAAGGGAGACAATGAACCGCATTGAGCTTATGTAAGTCCCAGGGGGAGGGGTAGACTCTGACGGATGCATACAACGACGCAGGGAAAGAGATTGGCGGCGTTGCAGCTGCCGAGTGCCGTTCTTATCTCTTTGAGTGACGAACTCGATGTACTATTGCTGAGACTCGTAACGCATGGCAGCGCCGGAGTAGCATATTGTTCGGCAGGCAGACAGCTGCACTATCGCCCCTAACGAGAGCGGTAGGTGATTTTGGTCATCACTGTTAGATTAAAGTTCCACGTGGCCCTGTTATTATTCTTCATCGACCTCCAGCATGACGGTGAGCACGGCGGCGCTAGAGTGGCGCTTATAGTGTCTCAATAACCAGCATTTCAGGCTTCTGAAGGACATCAGCGCTGGTTCAATCAACGAAGGCCTCAGCCAGTTCGAGCTCTGTAGCTGTATTTGCCAAAGAAGAGAAAGAGCTGGAAACGAGAGTGGTGGGCTCGCTGGTGGGGTGGTCTTTGGCTTTGGAGCCTTGGTCCTTGGTCTTGACTCTTAGCTTAAGCGCTCTTGTGTTATCCCCAGGTCCACCACGGGGTCGTGTTTTCAGCCCACAGTACTTAGCAGCATGCCGTATCTTCTATCAAGGTCATATCCCCATTCAGTATGGATCCTGCCTCTGGCATAGCTCAACAATGTCCATTTTCGTTGGGCCAGGATGAGACGCCAACTCCTGCGGCTTCGGCCCAGTTACCGGTGTTTTTAGGGTACGTCGTTGCAGTTCTCAGAGGAGGAGGATATGCGACAACGAGGGCTCATTGAATACTTGGGAATCTGTGCGGCCGTGTTTCTCATGTTCTATGGCGAAGCCAGTGGCATATATAGGCTATTTCCTGATTTGGAGGACAGCTTCTTTCAACTCGTACAAGAGAGTGTTAGGCGGGTTATTCTTACACAGTCCATCCGTAGTTGCAGCTCGAGTTTCGCTAATCGGGTGATTTGAGTCATAGAAGTTTGCCTGATGCTCAGGGAACCCAGAGAAGTTGACAGTGTGCGGAACGCGAGGATGATAAGACAGCGGAGGGGTAAGTGTTGATGCTTTGTGAGCAAGCTCTGTAATTTCAGTGGCTGGAGCCCACCCAGAAAGCTTGTAATTGCAGGCTGTATTGGAGAGGGTTGGGACTGTGGAGCGAGTAAGTGGGCCAAGTCATAGAGACTTGTATGAACTACACCATCGACAAGTACCTAGGGCTGCCATATCGCTTGAAGTGAGAACGCTTGATTGTCACCGGACCTGAACGCCTAGAATGTCATCGCTTGTACTCCTGTAAGCTGTAATAGTCTTGTTTACTCTATTCTATGAATGAAACTCAAGCATATCATCGCTGCCCTGCAGTATGAATGATTCGTAACGGAGCCCTGGTCTTCTTTTTCCCTCTTCCCCTGTTTGGGCCTGTGAGCTATTGAAAATATTCCCATATTCGTCCCATAGCGCCCGCCAATAGCACGCCTCAGCCGCGGGCGTCAAATATCGCTGCCGAAATGTTCGGACGCTATTGTTCGCAATGGTCTCGGCGCGCACTGGATCGTCCAGCAACGGCATGAGGGCATCGGCTAAGTCGCTGAAGTCGCGGGCGACCTCGACGTAGTTCTGTTGCGGGCCGGACGGGATAAGTAAATAGTGATGATGTTGGATATACTGTAATTGATGCACGACGATAACCGACCGGCATGCTTGCCGGTACTTGAGAGATGCTGAGTATGACCGTCCTGCGTACGGCAAATCCAGCGTCAGCTTGGCCTCACGATTGATGAAATAGGGCAAGTGAACCGGAGGCATACCTTCTACATGCGCAATGAACATATATTTGCAGTGGTCCTCCATCTTCAGAACATTTGACTTGTCCTGCTCTTGCCAGTCTACAGCCTGAACATCCGCCCATGGCTGGTCACGCGTCGCATCCATAAGTGCTCGTCGTAACTTCGGTGCAAAACTCGGTTTCCCCCGCCACACAAGCTGGTGTTTTTTGTCCTCCCAAGGTATATTGTCATACTCCGCGGCCTGCTCGACAACCTGGTCGTATGGGCCGATCGATGCCTGCAGGTGGTCCCAAGCCCAGTATCCAAAATCGGGCATTAGCCACGCAGCTTCTTCATCTGCTGTTCGGGCGAGTACCCACACTGGGTGCTCCGAACTGGTGACGTCGACGAGCTTATCCTCGATCGAGAAGACAAATTCTATTTCTGGCCGGGCCAAGCGGTTGGAATCTGCTACAAGGGCTCGGTGCATCGCACTCAATGCAGCAAGTAATTTCCTCCGGTGGTCCTCGCCACGCGCTCGGACAGATATTACATACAACTCTCCCTGCGTTATTCTCGCGCGGCCCATGCCCTGATTAATGGGGATGGCGTCAAGGTCATCAGAAGACAATCCTCCCTGCGTGCGCCAGTAAGTTGCAGCACGACTAACGTCCTCGAAGAGGCCCGGGAACGAAGCGGCGCACTGGCTGCGGCTCAGTCCGACATTGAAGGCGTCTCGGCTGTACTCAAACTCCCACAATTCCGTTTCGTTTTCGTCGATCTGTAAGATGGGGTCCTGATGCGAGCAGGTCAAGCAAGTGCTACATTCGAAAACCGCCGCCGTTTCGCACGCGCAATGCCCAGCGGGTATCAATTGGCTGAGAATAGGATGGATGTAATTTCGGTCTGAGTTGACGGTAAACCAAAGAACAATGCTGGCGGCGAAGTTGAAGATGCAGAGAGAGTATAAGGCCGACAGGCCACCGTTCAGCCAGTAAGAGCGAGGGAACATTGTGAAGCTAAAAGGTTAAGATGAACATCAGTAATATGTCTAGTTGTAAGTACAGTGACAGTCGCATGATGGACAGGACGGGGGAAAGCAAAAGGGAATGGGGACGCGAATAACACACCTATTGACACCTGCGCTGGACGTAAAGATCGTAGAGGCGTAGCTTCCTCATTTTGAACAAAACACCATTGGCCGTGGCCAACCCTTCCTGGGCGCATCGTCTCTCCTCCTCCAAATGAGTCTGCCATCGCTCTAAAAAGTCCAGGGGAGCGCAATGACAATCACGACGATCTAACCGTCTGCGTGCCTGTCCCTTTTTCTGACTCCCTCCTTGATCCTTTCAAACCCTGGGTCACTCGTGGGTCAGTTCCTGCGGTTCCAGTTGCTCTGAACGAATTGTAGCAAGTATAGGCAAAATAATGACGCCACAATATCGTGTTTGCGCGGCAGCCACAACAGTCTTGCCGTTTGGGGTTGAGAGAAGAAGTGCCGATGACGCCAGCCAGAGACTTAGCACGAAAATTAAGGAGACGCAGTCGCGCGGCTCAGGCCGATCTCGGTTTCAGGCCAATAGTATCGAGGCATTCAGATGCCGCTTGTTAATCTGTGGATCCGAGGAAGGGTCTGTGGGGACCAGAGACAACTGAGTTCCAGGTTGAAACTTCGGGGCCACTGCTCAGGATCAGCACTTTGTTAAAATAGTCCCTGTGTCCACTTGAGTGCTCTGCTGCCTTGGCTTTAGCTACTCAGTAGTGTATACTAAGCTCCTACTTGTCTTTAAGTACGAGAACACGAGGTATGCGCAGGTGAAGCAAAGCATATTATCGTCTATTGTTTGTTGCTATTTACGCCATCCATGCCCCAAATCCGGATGCAAAAGCAGGCCAAACGCCCGACCAACGCCCAAGTTCAGACCAAGACTCCATAGAATGAATACTCAAGATCGCGCCTGGTATGAACGTGCTGTCCTCGTCCCTCGACTTCGTGGCTGTGCCTGCTGGGCCTCCACTTCTGGGCTGCTGAGCGGTTGATGGATGTGCTCGCGACGTCCACGAAGCCCTCCACGAATATGCTCAACGGAATCACGCAGGAGCCGCTCTGCGTCTTGATCCAGCTCCATTTCAATGGTCTCATCGACAGTGTTCGTAGAGTCAAGGCCAGTTGGGACGCCACCCGTTACCTCGTCAATCCACTGTTCTGCGTATGAGTCGTCCGCGGCTATTCGCCGTCGAGCAGCCCGGCTTTTGCCCTTGTCGCGCGATCGCGTCGAGCTTTTAGCGGCCCGATTGCCGTCTTCTGACAGCCCGGCTTCTGTTTCGCGAGTTTCCAAGGCCCAGATCTCCAACGCCCGTGAAAGGAGGGTCCCAGCGACGCCCGCCCCACCAGCAGCGTCACCACCCCCACTGGCCCCCAACACACGCACCGCCTCGTGGAGGGTTGTGACAGCGTCAAGAGTGCGGTTCATCTCCAAAAGAACAAGCCCTCGTGCAGTATACAATGACCCAATCAGCCCACGTTCCTCGTAGCCACTTACGCCGGCTGACGCCACTCCAGAGGCATTGCCTCCGCTTCCACCAAGGAACGGGCTATACCCAAGACTTGCACCACTAGACCCGATTCGTAGGCACTCGTCAAATTCATCCAATGCCGCAGAGTATCGACCTAAACGACGCAATGCATGACCGAGATTAGATCGGGTCGCAACCCAGGCGCCTGGCTCGCATCGAAGAGATGTCGCAAGGCCGAGCGCCTGGCGGAATAAATCCACCGCGCCCTCCAAGTGATTCTGGTGGTAGAGCACAACACCGAGCTCGTTCAACACCAGCGGATCTCCGCCCAGGGGCGACATCTCGGACGACGGCAACGAGGGTATTGACGGAACTGTGCCGGTGGCTGTTCCCGTGGACATCGCATACGCAGCACACAGATACTCTTGGGCAAGAGACATATTGTTCAACGCAAGGTGCTGCATGCCAAGAAACAACTGAGGCAAATGGCTGCCTTGGAATAGTCGCGCAGCCGTACTGTATGCGGCAATGGCCTGATCATGTTCTCCTTCCGCTGCAAAAGTGTGAGCAAACCCGATCCAGGCGGGTGCGGAATGTGGATCCAGCAAAGACGCTTTGGAAAAGAAACGCCGTGCTTCTGCAATTTTTGCGACTGATAGGTAGTAAACCCCAATGGCTAAGTAGGTATATGATTCCTCAGGTGAGTGATCTGCCAACGTATGAGACAGGAGAAACAGTGCATTTGTTGCCCCCGTTTCATATAGACAGGCCAAATGTAGAGGATATACAGTGGGGGAGTGACCGAGGTGGTTTTGGCCTGCGGTCGTCTGGGCTGATAAGGAGGAACGGGACGTGGAAAGAATCGATGAAGTTAACTCTAGCGCTTCCGCAAACCGACACTGGGTATATAGAGCTTCCGCGCGAGACAGGAGAATGTCCGGATTCTCGGCCAGTTTGTAGTGAGTGGATAACGTTTCAGTGGCATCGGTAAGCACCGCTGGAGAGGAGTATTTCGATAAACGAGTGGTGTACAGCATTCTCGTAAAGTCGGCCGCTTCTTGCGAGATTGGCGCGTCGGCACCTGTTATGGAGTCAAAGTCCAGCGACTCAAGAAATTCAAGTTCTTCCGCAGGCGACATGAGCGAGTTTTTCATGAGCTGGTCAAAAGCTTCGAAACACTGCACATCAATCCGCACCGCATCCTTGTAGCAGTCGCGCGCTCTATCGAATGCATTCTGCTTGGCGAAACAGAGCCCTCGAAGGTAGCACATGCCCGCCTCATATCGAATGTTCCCAGCATCTTCACGGTCTCGATCTTCATAGCGTGACTTGGCATTGCGGAGTGTTATTCGACTATGCCCATTGAGGTGCTGAATTTTGCGGCGGCTTTTGTTGCTGCGGATTAGATGGGTTGGGTTCTGGTCGCCTAGCACGGTCAGGGCCTGCTCGTACTGGCCTTGTTTGATGTAGCAATGCGCGGCAAGATAGCGGCAGGCGGTGCTCCGCGATATGAGGTCTTGACGGGAGAGGATGGCAAGAGCTCGCGTGTAGTTGTTGTTCGAAAAATGTACTTCGGCCAGCCAAAGGGCATCTTCGTCACTGTCTATGCATCGAAGTTAATCGGTTGCCGGGGTGCAAACGCGAGAAGAGCTCACTTGTCAACGCAAGGACTTTGTCTCCAATGAATACGGCGGCATCATACTGGCCACGAACTTTCGCCTGCTGTCGCCAGACACGCAGGTAATTCTCCATTGCCAGTGCCTACCTGGATTGAACGAGTTGGCGATTGGCGAGGTTCTAGAGGCTGAGCGGCATGGGCGAGCGCGAGGCGTGTAAACAATAGAGCTTCCAAACGTAAATGGTGTTGGGAAGTTGGAACTAGAATGAGAGGCACAGCCCTACAAAATAACTTCGCTGGCAGCAGAAGGAGGGAATCAGGTTGATTGCTGCAGTCAGACTATCACCAGGCTCTTCGGTGTTATCGGTCGTCAACGTTGGTTCCCCGCGGTCTTTGTCACTGCTTTTTTCGGATAGTGGCACGTGACGAAGCTCTTTTTGAATTTATGCCAACACATCATGGTTAACTTAATCCTACCCTTTACAAGGCAATAAAGAAGATGGACGCGTACTATCATTGATTAGTCCCATAGCTATGGCCCATGATAGTTAAATAAGTGATGTTCAGTTGTTTCAGTGAGAACAAGGTTCCCTTATCACTCCGCCCTATACATGCTTCTCGCCACTCCACGTGACCTTGAGATAGGGAGATATCGCAAGACCCATTAGGCCCATCGTTTCTCTAGCTCTTTAGATCCTCACACCAGCAGAACCTTTTGCGCCAACACTGCAAACATGTCTGAACGAAAAGTCTTGTAAGTGTGTCATATAACCCTGAGGGAATATCTCACTCACACCCCAAGGACGAAATACTACCCCCCCGACTTCGACCCGTCGGCGATAACCCGCACGCCGAAGCACCTCCGCTCTTCAGGCCCCAAGGTAATAACCGTGCGCCTAATGGCCCCCTTCAGCATGAAATGCACCCAATGCGGCGAATACATCTATAAGGGCCGAAAATTCAACGCGCGTAAGGAAACAACGGAGGAGAAATACTTCTCGATTCCGATTTACCGCTTCTACATCAGATGTACGCGATGCAGCGGGGAGATCACGTTCCTTACGGATCCGAAGAATATGGACTACAGGGCAGAGAAGGGAGCGAAGAGGAACTTCGAGCCCTGGCGGGACTCGAAAGCGGATAATCATGAGGAGACCGAGCAGGAGGTTTTGGATCGCTTAGAGAGGGAGGAGAACGAAGAGCAGGAGCAGCTTGAGCGAGATAAAATGGCAGAGTTGGAGGAGAAGATGCTGGATTCGAAAAGGGAGATGGCAATTGCGGATGCATTGGACGAGATCAGGACGAGAAATGCGAGAATTGAGCGGAGTGAGGCACTGGGTGACGAAGCGGCGCTTGCGCATGTACAGGAACAGGTGGACGAGGCGGCGTTGAAGGCTCAGAGGGAGGATGAAGAAGCTGCGCGGAAGGCGTTTATGACGACGACGGGAGAGAAGGTGAAGAGATTGGTGGAGGACGAGTCGACGCCGGAGCAGGCAACAATATCAGCGCCACCTCCATCCTTCACACGGGTCAAGAAGGCGAAGAAGCCTCTGGCTAATACCCTAGGTATCAAGAAGAAGCCCAAGCCTTCGTTGGTATGACATGTATGATTTCTTTACGTTTTGTACTGGCGTTCCACTGGGCATCGATATGTACTTCTACGATTAGAGCAGCATATCCAAATCAATCGATATTATGATTATTCAGCTAAACCATACATATCAAAAGCAGACGAGCTCAGAAATAGCGCGCAAGGAAATACGAAAACATGTAAAAGGCGAGTAAACATTGCACCATAACATGCCCCAAAGCGCCTCGCTAGAAAACCAAGTAAACATTTGGGTAACCCCTGTAACAATACCCTGCGCCGCAAGCCCATTCCTGACCCAAGAAAAACGCCAACTGAACAATGGAGAGGAGAACAGACAGAGACATGCTTAAAGATACGGCATCCAAAGTGCGTCGCCACTGGCTAGGTGCTGTGGGTTTACAGCCTTTGAAATGAGATCGATGGTAGTCTGGTTCGCGGGCAAGTTGCCCTCGGGTGGACTTGCGAGACTGACGGCTCGGTTGACGATGATATCGCTATTATTGTAAACCAGGTCCCGGAGTTGCTGGGCAGTGAGGACACGGTCGCGGTGGTGCGTGGTAGCCCAGAACATCATCTCATCGCGCACAAAGATGCTGAGCTGTTGTTCGAGCTCATGGCGTGGCTCTGTCAAGCAGCGAGCAATGGCCATGATTGCGCAGGCAAAGAGACCTTCTGTGGCAATTGGTCCCATGAGCGTCTGGATGTTTGGTGTAAGGCGGAAAGGCACCTGCTCCGGGTTAAAGAAGAACGCCTTGTTCGGGTTGATAATGGGAATGAGTTCAGAGCCCCAGATGTCACCAGTCGAGCGTGAGATCATGATTTTGTTAGGGTACCGGTTGCCCATGTGCATCATATAGGTCATGAATGCAAGAGCCGCATATTGATAAGCGAACTGGCGTCGGAAAAGCCAGAAGTCCGAGAAGTTTGGATAGATCTTCTGGAAGTAGTCCAGCACCATCGTCGGAGGAACCCATTTTTCTTGGATAGCCGTGAGCATTTCGGTTCTGAGAACCTGCTGCTGTTCGGTGGTACGCTAGAATCATCAGTTGCCGTTGAAATCAGTGTCAGCAATGCACTTACATTTTGTTTTGTCTCTGCCAAAGCCCTCATCTTCTCCATTGTGAAAAGGACAGGCTCGTCCTTGTTGATGCCAATTCGTCGGCAGTAATCCTCGTAGATCCCTTGCATGGAGATATACGAAGGGTCGTCGCGAACCAAGCGGATATGAGGAGCCAAAGGAACCATGAGAGGCAGGTGGAAATTGAGGTTTCGCCGACGACTCTCCTTGCGCTTGCCCAACACTCCATTGAAGATGCGGAACAATTGCAGAATTCGCTCCTCGCGCCGGCAGTGTCGAGCGGCAGGATGTTGGACAGCAAAAGGATGAACACTGCCGTCGTGACCGCGAATCTTCAGCCGACGGTGGCAGACACCAATGCCGCGGACCAAATCTATGTCAGGCAAGAAGCGATCGATGCGAATGAAGTCCTGGTTCTTGTCCTTGTGCTGTAGATACTGACCTGGGATCTCAACCTCATCAAACTTGAGGAAGCGGAATTCACTGAGGTGCGGGGAGTAGGTTTCCAAGAACTGAATCTGGGGTCGTCGATCGAGTTTTTCCTCGAACTTGTCCCGCCAGCGTCGGAGTTTCTGAATGTATTCGTACATGGTTGGCTTCCTGACGACAAAGTCGGCCTCAAAAGATTTCCGAATATGAGCGGGAAGGATGGTCTCAGCGAAGCGGGTTATGTTAGCTTCCGTCGCCGCAGGCAGCTTGAAGTCCTGGGCGTACGAGCCAGGCATGCGGCCAACATAAGCCAGACCATCGTTCAACAGCGCCACGATCAGGCGGTACGCATCCTCATCGGGCGGGCACTTGAAATTCTTGTGGATTTGATCCACCATAGTCTCCATTGACAAAGCGAGCAAGGGAAACGCGGTCTTAAGGCCAGACATGATCTCGTCAGAGTACTCCCAAGGTTTCTTCAGTGGTTCCTTTTCCGGCTCCGCTCCAGCGGCTGGATTCTGCTGTGCAGGCTGAGGTTGCTGTCCAGGTACCTGGAGATTCTGCTGCCCTTGCGGTTGTTGCGGCTGCTGTTGTTGTGGAACCTGGTTTTGAGAAGCGCCTTGGGTATGCCCAGGGGGCAGAGTAGGTTTCTGAACAGGACTTTGACCGTTGACATGGCCCTGAGATTGCCCTTGCTGCTGAGACTGAGGCTGACCTTGACCTGGACCTTGGGGCTGAGACTGGCCCTGGGGTTGATTCTGTACAGACTGCTGGCCAGCTGGGCGACTGGGAGAAGCCTGTGTTTGAGCGGCGGGTGCCACGTTAGCAGCTTGCGTCCCATTCACTGCTGGCGTAGGCTTATTTTGCGGTGAGGCTTGCGCCCGGGCACGGGCTAGCTTCTCTTGCTTCTGGTCATGCTGTTTCTTGATATTAAGCATATCTTCACGGTTGGTACGCAGCAAGAAAAACAGAGCCTGAGGGTACAGCTTCGCAATCTTGACCAAAACAGCTTTGCACAGGCGCGCCTCACGGTGGGATAGGCTTGTAAGTAGCTGAGGGATAAAGGTGATCCAATACCAAACAGGTGTGTCGCCTTTGAAGTTCTCGAAGGCAGTTGCGACTGCTCCCTCATCATTATCCAAGCTAAGCAACCAAAGAATCCGACTGAGTAGCTTTCTGGACTTAGAATTCTTGTAAAGGCCAGCAGCCTCCAGGTAACAGCTGACAGCGTTGCTGGCGAGCTCATAATCGCTGGGATCGTTCTTGAATCTCTGGTCGCTGTACTGACCCCATTCAGACCACGCTTTAGCCAACCTCAAATCGTAATAAAGAGCAACACCAAATGCTTCATTGGCCTCGTTGACATGGTTCAACTTTGCGAGGAACATGCCCTTGAGCGTGTAAAATTCGGCCTTTTGCTGCGCACCGAAGTAGTTGAGGTTCGTGTTGTTGATCACATCCAGACCACTATTGAGTTCCTTGGGATTCTGGTAGTGGCATTTGGCTTGTTCACGCAACTTCAAGAACGCCTCTTGGATTTCGATGTTTGGAAGCGTGTATATGCGGCTGAGCTGGGCAATACAAACATCGGGCATTTGGTGTTTGCGGGAGACATGGGCAAAGCGATTGATGATCCAGGCTGTTTCATGGTACCCACGGTAGGCATAGGAGTTGCTGGCAACATTGTTAGTCTGGGGAGGTAGCAGGCCAAGGTACGTCGCGTTGATGAGTTGAAAGATATGCTGTCGCCACGTAACCAGGTCCTGCCAAGCATTAATATCATCCCACAAATTGGGGAGACGGTCTCGCCAGGTTCCGAGTAATAGCTTCAACTCCGCAGACTTGGTGTCAAGGTTACGCTCATTGGTCTGTGAGAGGCTGGAACAGATGTGGCTCGCGTCATGCAGCTCAACCAAGAGTTGGAAGTGCTGGAGAATGGGGATATGGGCATTTGTTATGTTCTTCGGCAGTTGCAGCCACTTGCGGATCGACAGCTGAATTGACTCATCGCAAACACCATTGAACTCCTGGATGTTCTCTTTCTTGTTGTGGAACTGCAAAAGAGCCATAAACGCCTGGAAGAAAGTTCGTCTTGGGGTCGGGGCGTCGGAGACAGACTTCACAAGAGACTCGAGCTGTTCTCGGTTATTCTCACTCTGCCAGTTTTCTATGTTTCGCCAAGCAGCTTCTAGGAGGAGATCATTCAGATTCTCATGTTTAGCAAAGTCGCTGAGAATATCCCATTGCTGTAGCTTCTGAGCACAGATGAGCCAATGATCCTCCCATAGGTAATATTCGCCTTGTGAGAAAGGCATGGCGCCGGAACGAGCTTTGATCTGGGCATTTTCATAGAGTTGCTGCGCTTTGTCCCACATACCTTGCTGCTCGTAAGAGAGGGCAGCATTAGTTTCTACGAATTTGCATCTCCTTCGCCAAGTGCCATAGAAGAAGTCATCTTCTTGCAGGCCAGCATAAACTTCCACCAGCGCGTCGAGATTACTCTCACGGACTGTCGGCGTGTCAATGATTGGGTTGATGGCCGATTCCTCCAAGTACGCAGTAGCGGTATACCAAGCATCGAAAGTACGGCTAAGGTATTTCAGAACGTGCGGCGGGATCTTGAAACGGGGGCTTGCGCGAACGACACCTTCAAGCAAAGCCTGGACGACATTCGGTCGCTTATCTACCTGTCGCTGGTGGTACTCGCGGGTAACGAGACTGACCATCCCCTTCTCCAGGTCACTGCGATCTTCCCGGGATAGGGTCGACCAGAAAATTGGGAACAGCGCAGTCCATAGCTTGTACGTCGTATTAGGATCAGTATGCTGGAGTTGGGTAAGTGGTTCAATAAGATCACGAGCCTTGACTTCAGCAATTTCACCAAGAAACCTCTTGCGGTCGGCAATGAATGCTTTCGAGCTGATTATCAACCATAACTTCTGCCCGACGCGGGTCCTTCTCGGCGTTACCGAATAGGAATGATAGAGGATACATGGTGAAGTCGTCGGGGTGGAGACGAGCCGGGGCTGTCATATCCACACAGCCCAGAATCAAGTGTGACGCCTGCGCGAGCCAGAAAGAGTCCGAGAGAGTGTCCCAATTCTGGCAAGTTAAGACGTAACTCAAGCGGGAGCTCGCCAAGCGGGTCAGACTTCGATCAAAGATGGTCATGAAGCGATTGCGCATCTCCACGTCCTTAGCTCTTGTGCCAATCAAGAATGCATGCTCAAGTCTGACCGTCAACTCAGTCCTGGTGATTTTCGAGTCCTCGTAAATCCGAATGACAAGGTCAAGAAACTTATGGAGCATCTCCGGACTCTGACGGTGCTCGAAGAGCAGCATCTTATGGAGCACAGCGGTCTTCTCTTTCAATGTAGGCCATGATTCAGTGGACTTGAAAATCCAAGTCTCAACCATATCAAGGACCTTCGTGCAAAGGCTTTCGTTCTGCGAACGCTCGACAAGCTGGGCAAGAACACTCAAAAATGGCCGACGCTGTTCACCCAGGTGAGACATGCGTGCAGAAACCAACTCAATCGACTTAAAGATAAGGTCTATGCCGATTTCGTACTCCTGCGGATCCGGTGCGCCCTCTGGCTTAGCTCCATTCTGGCCATTATTGGTGGCTGCGCCAAGAACATGCTCTTTGGCCAGTTTCTGAGAGAATACTTTCATGACTTGGGGGATATGAGCATCCATTTCGGCTGGTCTGCTCTTGGAAAGTGACCAAAGAATATTCAAACTGGAGATATAGTTGTTGGCCGACAGAGTCTCAGTCGCGATCGCAGAGAGATATGCAACGAACTCTGAAGGTGAGTTCTCGACATCCATTGCGTCTTCATCATCTGGCTGGTCATCTGGGAGGGCACATAGAACCCGCTGGACAGGAGGAGGAAGCTTGGGTTCGACATCCATATCTGTCTCAAGGCCGTGAAGAGAGTCTTGAACCTCGGGGTTGTCCGAACGGAGGGGCTTCTCAAAGAGCTTCTGGATAGCCGGAACGCGGGCAGCGACCCAGTCGTCCGGCTTTGAAGCAAGTATGATGCGAATAACCTGCAAAGCGTTCACTATCGGCGTCACATACTTCTCAATGGGCCTATCTCCACGGTCTTGTGTGAGAATTGGCTCGATGACTTTCTGGTAGAGCTCAATGTTCAGATCACCCCAGTAAGCCGGCGACATCAGATTACGGAGTAATCCCACAGCTTTCTTTTGCATCTCGCTCGTGTGAACAGGGCCTTGCTGCTTTGAGGACGGAAGTTCGCGGAACCGGGCGGCCGGCACCTGGAACCTATCGCTCGACGTGGTGATGAAGGTAATAAGGTACTTTGTCAAAGCCGCACGTAGGTCAGGAGGAACCATGTATTCGGAGCGCTCACGAGACCCGGGAGGTGCAATAGCCGGCGAGGGGGAAGAAGTTCCTTGAGCGTCATCAAGCTTGCGTTTCTTTGAGTTCGGCGACTCAGTCAGACCATTCTGGGTAAGACCAGAACTGTTCTTTACTCGCTTTTCTTCCCAGGTCCAAATCAAACTGATCAGGTTAAGCGCAAGCCTCTTGCTATCGTGCGACGGGCTGCTCGCAGGAGAGGCAATTTTGATCAAAGAAGGGACGATAAGAGGCACGAAGTGCTCTCGGGACTCATAAAACAGGTCGGGTTGGCGCACGAGGAACTGGAAGATACTCATGACCTGCTGCAGATTCGCGGTCTCCTCGGCAAGAATACGACGGGGCCACTTAGCCCACAGCGGGTACCGTGAGTCTTGGGATTGGGCGTTGTTTGCTGCTGCAAGTATCCTGGTAGGTAGAACAGGGGCAAGAACATCCAGCGCCTGGGTCACAAGAGCTTTGCCCTCGTTTTGGTGAGCTCGCAGGAGTGCCACATACACCTGCACAACAATCTTCATGGGAGTCTCATAATGCGCGATGAAATAACTGATGAGGACATAGGCACCGTACTTGTTGATGATGTCTTCTAGGCGAATGTAGTTCCAAGCAAACTTGATGATGTCCTTCCGCGAATCCTGCACAGTGGCGTGGTGATACTTGATCAACAACGCAGACAGTTGCAGAAGCTCCATACGAGAATGGTCGACGCCCGCTTGGCTGGACTCCTCACTCAGATCTGCGACCTGTGGCTTCCATAAGCGGTTCTGGATAAATTCGGTCATACTCTTATCCATCAATTTTGGACCATCAGGAGAACTGTTCCATGTCAATTGGACATCCATTGCGAAGATTGGGTTGACCAGATGGCGGAATGCGTAGGTCTTCATTTTCTGGGAACATGAGCGCTGACCATAAAGATCAAGGCATCGCATAATCACAGAACGCCGATAGTCAATAGACTCGTTGGTTATGATATGACGATAGATGAACTTCGGGAAAGCAATACTCCGCTTGAGATCGCCTGCGGACAACCCATCAACAACCTCGAATAGGAAATCGAGATCCTGCATTGACTCGGACAGGTAAACGGTGACGATATCCATAACCTGGTCTTCTGCTTGCTCGACCCGCAAACGCTCGCTCGGGAGAAGCTTGTCACCACGCAGCTTCCGCTGGAGATCTCGCGCAGACGCTAGGACTTTAGTTCTCAGGTCCGCATGAGACACCAGCCAGTTTCGGGTTGAAGGGTAAGAGGATATGGCATGCACTGCGTAGATACCATTGATAGCGGCAGTATTCTTGCCGTCTGTCTGCTCCTGTCCGAAAGCAGCGTTCATGAAGCCATCCGTGTCTGCAACTACTGCGGAGCGAAGCGCGTCACTTTCCGAATCAGCAAGTACCTGGCCAAAGAATCGTCCAAACCGCTCATCTCTGAACCTAGCGTAAAAGAAGGCGAGGGTTTCCTTGGCATATCGATTGAGATACTTGACCATCGGCTTTCGGAAAGGGCTGCTCGAAGTCCTGCGAAGTTTATCCTCCAAGTCCAATACCTTGTTCACAAGATGTTCCATGAAAGATGTAGCAGCCGGAGGGAGGAGGTGGAAAATGTTAAATATTGCAGCTACGATCTTCATAGGAGGGCTTTGCTCAACAAGGCTAAAGGAAACTTTTTGAAGGATCGCATCATCGGCAATAACCTTCATGTGGTCCAGTAAACGAGCTCCTATCTCAACTTTGAAGTAGTTGGTAAGCAAGGTCAGAAGCCTAGCCAATCCGTCAAGACCAGCGACACTCAGCCGCTTCGGATCTTGCAGGTTCATGAGAATTGGGCGCAACCCGTTCTGAAGCAAATCTTTGGGCAGCTTGTTAGTTTGAGTTAGGACGTCTCTCAAACCCGCATTGGCCGCGTCAATCACATCAGGAGACCGCACATAAAGTGACTTGAAAAAAACGGAGATGATGCGAGCACGACTCGTATTCTGAGGAGTGTTCGCAAATTCTGGGAAGCTCATAGCCATAGACAAAAGCCGAAGGCAAGCAACACGTAAGTTCACAATCATCTCGGCGTTTTTGAACTCGTTCGGTTTACTCGCTAGATTGTCATCATCTGCATCAGCCAAGGCGAGAGATTCGAGCATTAGGCGGTTGAGCGGGTCGTTGAAGGTGACAATGTCATTGCGCAGGCTTAGGCAGAAGGTAATGGCGTCGATAAACCCAATCTGCGTTGGGAACGGCAAGGCGCGGAGGGGCTTGTTGAAGATTGATTGCAAAAGGCGATCCTTCACTGGTAATATAAGTTCATGAACCTCGCAGCTCAGAACTTCAGCAATGGTGGAGAAGCTACGTCGAGAAGCCTCGCGAACATGTTTGTTCATATGCGAGAGCTCATAGACGAAGAAGCCGCATAGCGAGTAGAGACGGCTCTTTTCATTCTTAAGATCCTCTTTGGTCATGTTCTTACAGCACCTTCGCAGGATCAAGTCTAGGGTGTCCTGGGCTCTCACGCGTGTGCTGGCTGGAAGGTCTGGCGGGGTATCCTTGATGACATATGTCAACGCCCTCACGAATTCAGCTTGTTTTTCGTAAAGCCAGGAATCACCGAGGTCCAGCTCAGTGGCATATAGATGAATACCACGGCTCCCTCCTGCTTTGGTGAACCATTCTTCGCTATGGCAGCTGTGACAGAATACTCGACCAAGGTGCTGGAAAAAGGGCAGCTTCGTCACACGTTCTGGGGATCCGAATATTGTGACAGCAGCATCTTTAAGAACCTGTAGAGCAACCTTGGCGGCATCACGGACGTCGACATTGTCTGAAGATAACGATTCAACAACGGCTTCAGCGAGAATACGTGAGTCAAGGTACACTGAGCCTTCGCCACAGGAAACATCAAACGGCTTTCGCGTATGTCTAGCTTGCGCAAGGGACCGTCCAACTTCCACCATAGCAAAGTGCTTGCATACGTCGGCTACAAAGGCAGTAGCAATTTGCTTGAGAGCGGGCAATGTGGTCGCAAAGATGGAAGCCTTGAGAAGCTTTTTCAAAGTCCCTTCCTGAGCAAGCTTCTTAGGAATCGAGCTCGACCGCTCTGACTTTTCGAGAATATCAGCCATCGCAGAAGTCTTACTCTCAAAGAGATCATTCGCGTGTAGGCGGAGAAGAGAAGCCATGTCATCGGGCATATTCTCATACCCAATGTACAGTTTGAGCTGAGACGAGATCAAATGGAATGCCTGCTGCTTATAATAACCGTCCGATTGATGCTTTGAAACTTCCATCAATTTAGCAATGGCGAGGTCAATTCCAATACCAATTGGGAATGGCCGCTTCTCACTAGGCCCAATGAGCTTGATGTCGAAACTAGGAGCATCGTCGGCGTATTGTTCGAAAGTGAGGTTGGGAGGGTGGTTCAAGAACTTCCTGTTTCTTCCTCCAAGCTTTCCAAGGATACGCATGGTCGTGTGTGCGTGAAAATGGTTGTAAGGATGGGGTCGGAGATGATCGAAAAGCGCCGTCATCAGCTCATCCATAATAGGAGCCATGATTGGGTCAAGGTAGTCAGCCGTAAGATTATCGACACAAAGCTCCAGCGTTCGCAATCCCTGGCCTACAAGGTCAGACTCTGCGCGCAGCGCTACAACGATGGGGCGCATAAGGTAGCTCAGATGCGGAAGGAGATGACTGAGACGAGCAGGAACTGTCAGTGTAAGTTCGACGTAGAGGTCCCGTTCTTGCGGCTTTCGTGCGGCAAGCAGCAAGTTATTGAAGGTCTCAAGAAGCATTTCCAGTAGAGGCAGAATTTCTTTGTACAAAAGCTCAAAACGGCCCCCACCAATGCTCCGGAACAGAGAACGCAGCAGAAGGAAATATAGTTCATGGGCTCTTCGGCGGTCACTGAAAGTTCACCTTACTGGGGACAATCTTCGAGACATGTGGATGGAGCACCTGTTCGTTCTGGGCTGAGAAGAGGGTCACGGCCATGAATGACAGTTTGAACATCCTCAAAAGGATCCGAGCTTTAGCCATATCTGGGGTGCCGACTTCGTGAATCCGATCCATGAGATACTGCAAGACCATTCCAGAAAATGCAGGAGAGGTTGCTTCGCTGGCGAAGAAGAACTGGGGCAGGTGCAACAAGGCGCCATGTTCAAGCATGAGATCAAACAGGTAAGGGATCTCAGTATGAAACACTTCGTGAAAAGTGGCTGTATCAATGCAGTGGAAGACCGTCCCGAAGCTTTCCAGAAGCTCCTTCTCCTCGCGCGGCATGGGAGCCGTATACTGGCTAGTGAGAGAATCGAAAGGAGAAGAGGAATTTATCTCCGGCTCTGGCTGGGTCACACCATAGTATCTGAACACTCGAGCACCCTCATGGAAAAGCTTCTTGATAACGCGTACTTCCTCAGCATTGTAACCATATGACACCTCGGACCAGTTTATCGGAACATTCGCGGGATCAATCTGGACATGATCCGGGTTACAGTTCTTGAGCTGATGGAAGATGTTTTTCAATCCATTGATCAAATTCTTAAAAAGAAAGATATTTTCGGCCACCGGGTCATGTACACGGTCTCGAGGATTCGATGTCTTGAGAGGGGATGCCGAGAAAATATCAATTTCATCCCATTCCGGGGGATGATCCTTGTCAGCAAGATATTTCTCTGGCGCTGGCTCCTCTTTCTTGGTTGCTTGATAGGCCTTGTGAAGCTTCACAATATTAGGAAACTGATAGTTCATAGCGGCTAGTTTGTCGCCAATCGCGTCCAAGATCATTAGCAAGAAGTACCGAGCCTCTCGCTTATCATCCAGTTTCGATATCTTTTCCGCCATGTTCAAGAGAAGTTTGGCGCTCATTGTTTGGAAACTCGTCCCAGGCAGATCATCGTGAAGATTCTTAGTGTACACTTCAATGGTCCGCTTGATCTGATCGCGAGTCAAATGCTCACGGACGTGGTGAATGAGGTCTGCGAGCATGCTGTAAGCCAGAGGTCTCATCGTCTCGTACACAGTCAGGCCATCACCGATCAGAGTCCTCTCATCCAAAAGTTGATCGATCTTATCCAGGAAGATATTCCGGTATGTACAATTGATTATGTGCCGGATAGCAACAAGAAGTTCCTTTCTCGCACTAGATTTCTCCCTTGGACAGTCCTGCAAAAGACGAACGACGACCGAAGGTAGGGTGGGAAGAAAATCTTGCAACTGATGTGGTTGCAGCCGGAGCAGGTATGCAAGAAAACTCATTGTCTTGACCTGCAGGGTGATAAACTCCCCAAAAGCAGCACGATTCTTTATCTCTTTGCAAACGCCGGTAAAGATCGTGTTCTGTGCTGCGGCCTCCGCATGAGCTTTCTCTTGTGGCTTCGCTTGCAAAAGCAAGATGCTCTTAATCAACGGCACAAAGAGCTTGACATTAGCCGATACGGAAGTCCGATGAGTCTGGAAAATAGAGACTACGATGATCGGACACTCCGCAAGAACCTTGAACGAATGCATGCCTTTGAGGAGAACATTATTCGATGTCTGCTGGTCGGAGCCAATATCGGGGACGGAGGCAGCAGGCGAACTGGGCCGGGGAGACTGGAAGTTCGGAGCAGAGGCGCCGGGAGTTGAAGGCATTCCCGACGGTGTCGCTTGACTTGGTGTGTCGAATGTATCACGAACAACCTGCTCCATCGTCTGAAACATCTCCTGAATCAGTTCGAGAAACGGCTGTACTTGTTGTGCGGTGGCCTTTGCTTGGTTGCGTTCCAGGTCCATGATAGTTTTCATACACAGAACCGCATTCTCCTCGTTTTCGATCCGTACCAGGTCCATTAACAAATCAACCATATCAGCGGCATACGGTTCGACATCGGGAGACATCATCGGCAGCCGATGCAGGGTTTCGAGAACGCAGTTTCGTAATTTCTAGCAAAACCAACAATTGTAAGCCTCATCCTCCCGACGCATCAAGACCGGATGACATCCTCGCAACTCACCTGCACCAAAGACGCATTTGTGAACACGGGCTCCCCGCTCAAGATATTTTTGAATACAGGCCACAGCTTCGATAGAAAGACCGAATAGGTGGCCGGCGAGCAGAGGGGCTCGATGTTATCGCGCAGTTCGACAGCAACATTGGCCCGAAGTTTCATATCTAAGTACAACAGAGTCAGCTCCAGCTCACAGATAATACGTTGACATCTCGCATTTCCTGCGAAATGCGCAACTGTTACTCGCAAACATACCCAGCTTCTCATCACCCAGCTTGCTGGCATAAATATCAATGTTCCGCTCCATGGCTACCGCGGCCCTCGCCAGAGGGGTTCACAGCAGGTTGAAATAAGAAGCTGCCAGGCCACTAGGCCGGCTCCCAATCAATAGCCAGCACTCGTTCGCGTGTGCGTGGTAGGCATAGGCGGAGGGCGAATACGGCAGGTAAGCTCAGTCTTCACACGGGATTAACAAGTGTCGCATGAGAAAGCGCGGCTCTGGAATAGTGGGGTCGTCAAGTCATTAAATATTAAGATGGTTCAAGTCGATTTAGAGAGCGGAGAGGTGAGGAGAAAACGCTGAGGAATGAGCGTGGAAGGTGTTGAGCGGGACAATGAAGGCTCAAATCCAGAGTCAAGATCGCGCAAATCTACGCTTTTGAGAGCCAGGACGGAGAGCAGCTAGCAGGACGCGGGCATGGCCAGAGACCCCGAAAGAAACACTAGTCCTAATAGGGCAATTTCGCGGCTCGGTTTTACTCACGGCCCGTTTGGCGCGCGCTTCTATCATTTTACGCGTCTAAACAATGAATGGAGATTGAATCTGCGCTTAAAGCACGTGCCAGGTACGACGAAACGAATAAACTACTCAACTTTCAAGGCAAGAGTATGGTATGAACGTGGATTGCAGGCTACGCCTGAATATTTCATCTTATAAACATCAAAAGAGGTCGTCGACATCAATGCCGATTAGGAGAAACGCCATTAGCACCCGTTTTCCAGACCCGAACACAGTTCTAATAGTCCAACTAGAATCTCCGCTGACTTAAGATCTGACCAGCCATGCGGAACGGAAGAATATCAAAGCCATGTACATAAAGAAGGATTCGAAATAATGGAATGAGATGGGAGAGAGGGGGCGATGAGAGGGTGCAGGGCCATGGTGGTGTGAACATCGAAAGCAGTGGCGCCGGGAGAAAAGCATGAGGAGTTTGTGGAGTATAGTATCCAAGTAGCAAGTCATTTCGTCGAGTTGCTTCGCGCCAAACCAGTGACCGCTGCAGACCCAACGGCTCGACGCCGAGCCCGAATCTCGGTGCCACTACCACTGTTGCTGCGTCGCCTTCCGCCGCCTTCAAGGGAGCCACGGCGTCGTCTCTGGAATAGAGGACGTTCCAACGTTAGAATCACGCGTTCTGTACATGAAACGACAAACGCTTAGCGGAGAACAGAAGACAGAGATAAAAGTTATGACATTTGGGAGTTGCAGATGTAATCGTCAAGGCTAGCAAGCGATCAAACATGCTGATAACTTACCGAAGTGATAGATCCCTCTCTAGGCCGTCGATCTTTCGAACCGGCCTCATCTAGTTTCAGAGACTGGAGTCGCCTCTGGCTTTCCTGAGTGAGAGCATCGACGTCATCGAGCTGCAGCGGGATTTCGGCTGTGGTTGAGTTACGTGGCAGGTTGACGCCATTCTGCCGCTGCATAGCTCGTTCCGCGACCTTTTCCCATCGATTCTGTCGAGCTTTCTCGCGCATCTCGGCGCTATTCTGTCTTTCATTATACTCGTGCGAGCATTCGTCAAAGAGCTGAGGATTGATCTCCATAAACATCTTCATCGCATTGTATACCATGCTGTGGATGGTTCTGCAATAATGGTTAGCGTGATGATAGAAATGAAAGGTGAAATATATACCTATTCCAGTGGCCCTTTGAGTTCTCAAATAGGGGAGGGAACATGATTGGTAGAATGACCTCAACGTTGTCACTAACCAGATTGCAGAAATATTCATTGTTCCAGAAGTAAAGCGCACGCTCGGCAACCTAGCATAAGACATATCAGTACGGCTAGCATCTTCAGAGCGCCGCATTAACCGAACCTGAAAATGGGGGCTAGCGACCGACTTGGCCAGCTGCTGGAATAGTGGTTCTTGGACTTTGGCGAATTCGGCTGGATCCATCACTTCGAAGATATCTTCGACTTCATTGAGGAACATAACTTCCTTGGTACTGTTGGTTTTGGGCCAGTACCGAAGCAAACCAAGCACAACCTGAACGCAGTTAGAGTCAAATGTAGCAAGGAAGACTTCTGGGAAATCTCACGTCTTCGGTTAATGTCGAGTCCTTTTCGAGGAACTGAACAATACAGTATGCCAGTTGTGGATGGTACATGCTGAGGCTCTTGACTTTGTGCAAAGGAAGTAGAACCCTGGTCAAAAACAACTTGTGTTCCTCCTTAAGTGGAAGGGCAAAGCCGTTGATAATGGATCCAAGGATTTCCAGAAGCTCCGCAATTCCGTTGAACCGCTCGGTCTCGTAGCTGAATTGGAAAAAGACGTTGTTGATAGATCGGCGAATATATGAACGTAAATTTAAGAACTTTCCGTAAATACGATGTAGGGTTGTCTTCAAGAAATCGCGCTCCCGCGGGTCTTCGGAATCGAACAACTCTAGCAACTAAAGACGGTCAGTGGTGTTAGGCTGAAGGAAAACCAAATGTCGTACCTGAAGCACAAAATGATGGTCGATGTAAGCCTTTGCGATATTTGTATTGAAGTCCTGACTTTCGATGAACCGCAAGAAAAACTCATAAACGACCTGAATGTGAGGCCAGGCGACTTCCAATACTGGTTCATCCTCCTCCGGATCAAATGCCTCGCCTTGGGGTGTGATTGGAGGCGGGATTGGCCTGAACAAGTTTTTTGCGAACATCTCAACCACGCGAGGGTACATTGGTTCGGTTATAACTGAGCGGTTGTTTGCGATGTAATCTAGGAGCTCGTGGAGAGCCAGTCTCTTGATCTCCTTAGACTTCATATCTGCCGTTGGGTCATTAAAATCGAATATGATATTGCACTGGTCGATCTTTTGCATAAAGAGCTCCTGGCGTCGGTTCGGCGGCACTTCATGAAAGCCAGGAAGCTTCTCCAGCTCTCGCTGGCGCTGATCGGAAATATCAAATCGAGAAGAATGTTGACGCTTGGGAGTCCGTATACCCTCCGACATATCCTTCGGGGTTGTTTGGAGGCGATCGAAGACATGGGACTTCCTAGGAGGGGCTAGGTCTCCTGGCATGGTCTCGGCGGCACCGGGCGGAGGAGCGTGCTGCAACAAAATGATGCGAGTCAGCACGGAAGAACTCGACAGATCCAGAGCAAAGAAGCGAGTGATTTCTTCGCGTCAAGCACGTACCGGTCCGCTAGGGCTGATCACTACACTTGGAGCCATCGGTTGTCCTTGCTTGGTGGGAGTAGCTGAACCTCCGTCAGTAACGGGTTGAAAAGGACACCTACGCTTCGCGCAATAGGATACTCACCAGGAGGAAACCCCCCGGCTTGCGAAGCATCTTCAGGGGCCTTGCCTCTAATATCATTCACGGATGTAGTAGACGACGTCGGGGTGACCTGGTTGGGAGAAGCGGACTGCTGGCCATGGTGAATTCCCAGGTTTGCCGAGTTCTGTTGTGAAGCTTGCGACGCCGATTCTTTCTTTTTCGACGATTTGTTATCTTTCGCTCTCGACAACTGCTCGTGCTAGGACATTTAGCATAATCCAGCGCTCAGCGAAATGATGGGTAATCGAGCCCAGCCACGCGAAACTGTGTGACCCGCAACAAACTCACCACTCTCTGTCTGAAACCCTTCATTGTCACCACTGGTAAGAAAGCCACATGTACTCGGACCTGGTTCTCGATGCCAGTGCAGCAAGATGCCACACGCTAGCAGGAGGGGGAAGTGGTGGGCGAATGCGGTCTGGCGGATCGGGACAACTCTTAGGAGTGTTTGTTTCTGTCGGCCTGGACACATGAGCATTTGCGGACAGGAGATAGCATTGGTAAAAAGGCGATGAATTAACAAAAACTGAAGACAAAGAAGCTTTGATGAATAGGAAAGTTAGAGCATTGCCTTGCAGCCATAGCAAGACGGCCTTTAGGTGGCCGAGCAGGTAAGCCCAACGAGGTAACAGGGGGGCAAACACGGATCTCCCCCGACACGCGAGAGGAACAGGAAAGTATATAGAATGGCAGCTCACCTCAAGGGATTTGCGGGCAAACGATTGGTAGAAACAGGACTTAAAAATCGGTCGGACGCTGACGCTCAGTTGCTGGCGCGTTCGCAGCAGTATAGGAGGAGCTCGCAAGTCGGTCAGGTCTGGAGAGGATCGACTTCCGTGTCGCTTATGAGAGAAGGCGGGGTGCCAGAGCCCCAGGGACTGAATTGGAACTCGCGAAGCACCGGTTGGACGCCACAAACAAGCAGAGGGATACCGCTATGTTGCAAAGGACAGGGTGCGCAAGGAAGATAAAAGCATTGACGCTGGTTTCAACGAGGAAATCGACGGCTATCACGAGAGGAGACTCTGGTGACGGGCTGTGGCTGGAGGGCGGACGCTCGGACGTGCGTAGCGCAGTGTAGTGTAGTGTGGATTCGTGGAACTGGCTGATTATATGCCTGGGGAAGCACCTCAACCACGGCAGACAACTCTTACGAGAAATGATATTTATTTGAAAGTGATAAATGTCACAGGTAGCGGCTCTACTCCCTACTGACTTTCTTCCACTCCCCTCTACAATCCCCTCCACAATACAAGGTCTCCGTCAGAGTTCTGTAAGGGGCTGTCCAGCGCTCCTACAGCGATGCGATCTTCAGTGCCCTTATTGAACGGAACAAAATGCATATTCGCCAACTGCCTATGAGCATTCAGTAGTGCCTAAGCGAGCTACTTGCCTCAATTTTCCCGATCTTTTCTCGGTTCTGGGTCCATGATTGTTTCATGTTGCTTTGTGCATAGGTTCGTCAGGTGACTTGGTTCGGAAGATGTGTCTAGGACAATATTGACTGGGTACTCATTTTCAAATGGTAATAACTACTATTAGAGTTTCTTGAGAGTACTAGCCTGAAGCGATGATTCTTCTTACCCCTGTTTCAAAGGCAACAGGCAACGTGAACGAAAATTATGGTTTGTCTGACCTGTATACGTCCGCAAATATATTTCAAACGCAAAAATTTGTCTTTCTGGCAAAGACCTACACTGCATTTGGCTTTTCTTGATGAATATATGACCTGCACCTCAACTCCTACGAGAATATACGAACTCACGATTCGATGGACTGATAGTTTCAGGCTTCTGAGGGCTGGGCAGCCTGCCCAGTACTCCGTACTCTCTATTGGTTTTGCCCTGCACGTGATGTGATACGGTACGAAAATACGATGGAAGACAGACGAACTCTCATCTGAGCGGTGCGTTCTTGTACCAGGACATCTCGTGAACAGACCACTTCAAACGAGGCAGAAACTTGTCAGGGCGCGGAGGATGTATATTTACTACTTAGATGATGAATATGTATACCTTGCCTGGAGAATTTGGACTATGATCACTAGACAACGACCTTATCAGTAGTAGCCTCTGCCTCCTTCAATCAAGAAACGGAACAGAGCGCAGGCGTCTCAGCGAAGTGACGGTACTCTGCCACCTAAATTTGAGAAGTTTCTAGAGAGGAATTACCACCGATCATCCCCCCTCCGCCTCGTCGCCCTCCGATGCGTGAGGCGTCCCGAATGAAACGCCTGAGGATTAAAATAAGACGTAAGATCCAACTCCCCGTCCTCCATGAACTGACAGGAAAGAAAACTTAGCAACCCGCCACTGTCCTCCAATCGTCTATAATCGGCGATAGTCTCCAGGGCCCGCCCAAACGCAGCCCCGTACTGCCCGCGGCCCCTTGACTCGAGCCACCGGTTGAGATTCTGAGTAACGGCGAGGTCGTTCCGGCAGTGGTTACGCACGGGGAAGTAGACTTTTATCGCGGGGAGATTCCTTCCAGGCGCGATGTCGAAGAAGTACACGCATCCCTTGAGCATGTCCGGGGCGTCAGCGAAGTTGGGGATTATGCTGTCGCCGTTGTTGGGGACGTATGGAAACTCTGAAGTCTCTGGGAAATCAGCGTGCTCCTCGGTAACAGTTTTAAGTAGGTTGAAGAGCTCGGAGAACTGTTTTGTGCGGGTCTCAGTGTCTGCGATACGGCCGCCTAGGGTCATGATTTCGCGAATCGCTCTGAAGTTGGTGTGCGGGCTGTTGAAATACCACTTTATACGGGCTTTTGCCGGGCTGCAATTGTCTACGCTGAGACAGAATGGCTTCAGGAGCTTGCCTTCCGGATTCGTGCTTAGGAATTCATGGACAGCTGTGCGGGATGGAGAATTTGGATGCAATCCCCGGAAGGACGCTTCCCAGCTGGGTATATCTAGGAACGCCTGCTGGTCAAGCTTGCGCGGGTGAAAGTATGTCTTGAGCCCAGTTGACTTGCGTTGAAACTCGAGGGAATACACCAAGCTAGTGCCAATCGAGCTACCCATAGTAGCGGCCTTTTGAGTGTACTTGGCATAGTCATGATCGAACAGAGTGGCTAGGAAATGATGTGTCCAGGTGAGATCAGAGCCTGGGACAGCCGAGGAGAGCTTGTAGAGGATCTCGCGCATGGCCAAGTGGTTCAAAGGATCTAAGGACGTTCCTGCCATTGGTCCTATAGGCTCTAAACCGAAGCGGACATCTGGCTCGCCGCCGGGATTGTTCCATTTCCATGAGAATTCGAAGGGCGTGCCGTCTAACTGGAGCATGGACTTCCAGGTTGGTGGCGAAGCCCCTTCTCGAGGCGCGGGGCCTAGATAAGGCGCCTAGACAACTTCAAGTTAGTCAGTGACCTTATATACTGAGGTCGTCAAACATACAGCGTAGTGGTAATGGTACAGAAGACATTCGTACTGTTTCTCGATAGGATACGCAGCAGCGTCCAAGAGAACTGCGAGGTGTCTCCCCGTAAGCTGCCACCAAGCATCGACATCTGGCCCACGAGATGGGAGTGTCTGGGACAGAACCTTCCAAGCCTGCGTAGATGTACCTCCTTCCGACAAGGACCGTTTGTGCAAAACCATCCCGTCAGTTGCTGTCATCGTCAAAGCCTATAGCTGCTCTCAATGGTCTCTCAGCTGCAAAACCTTTAGAACATATACCTATGACAAGTTCCTGCTTTCGTAGACTGTCAGGGCCTGAAGAAAAAGCAATGTTCTCCACCTCTTAGGAAACACGGAAACCGAGGCTGCTGTAGCCAGACGGTGTCAGGCAACAAACCCATGCTGGTCAGTTTGCATGATGGCTAATTTGCAATTGGAGCGGAGAATATTGCTGCCAATGCCTCTATGAGCGACAAACCTGGTGGCTGACGTCAGGACGGTAAATATTCCCTGCGTTCACTGGTGTGTTGAACCCCGAGCCCCGACCTGCAGAGGATGGCTATCCGCATATATAACCCGCACATTTGGGTCTGATGATGGCTGCGGCAATTTGTGCCGATTAAACATGAACCTTTCGGAAGCCGAATACCTCTGCAGCAGCAGTCAGTCATAGTATGTACCTTGGGAAGAGTTGGAACCTTGGAAATGGTGGATTGGTGTTGAGAAAAGAACTGGGCTCCCAGAGAAAGGCACCAAAGGCGGCAACGGGGTTAGGAGTCAGATCCTTAACGCCGCTCCTTTGATTCGCATGGCCAGCATTGCCTTAACCACTGGGGAGACGATATTGGATATCTAGGTAACACTCACTCCTTTCTCGGTGCCTCACCCCAGTTATCTCCGGAGAGCCAGCCCAATGGCAGCGTGAAACAGACGCATCGTCTCTGGATGCCATGGAGAGAATAGCGACTAGTGACATCTATAGCAACGAGGGGTGAGGGGCTTTCGTGAAGATAAAAGGCGCATCGGCAACGACTATCCGACTATCTGAAAGCAACAAGAAGAATCAAGCATCATCCAAATCCAAACATGGCATCTCCCTACGTTGTCCTTGTCACGGGCGGCAATAATGGCATCGGATACGAAGCCTGCAAGGCTTTCTACGAGTCTCCGAAGTCCTACATCATCCTCATGGGCTCCCGCTCCCTCGAGAAAGGCGAAGCGGCCATAAGGAAAATCAAGGAGGTGGTCCCAAACAGCTCAAATACTCTCGAGCTCATTCAGCTCGACGTCACCAGCGACGAGTCTATCCAGAAAGCGTACGAGCAGATTCTCAAAAGCCCGGGGCGTTTAGATGCGCTTGTTAACAACGCCGGTATATACTTCCCTCTATCGGTAATCAGATAGTGCAGAGTCGCTAATAGACAAAAGGAGCAACCTTTGATTTCGACTACAATGCCAGCAAAGTTACCCTCCGCGAGTGCTTTAACAAAGCCTACGACGTTAACGTAACCGGTGCCACAGTCCTAACACACACGCTCGCCCCGCTCCTCATCAAATCCTCTGACCCCCGCCTCCTCTTCATAGCCGGTCTTTCCATGATGACCGTCGCAATGAAGGAGTACTTCCCGACGCCTCCGCTGCCAGCGGGCTGGCCGAAGAAGGTCGAATTCGAGACAATCGGGTACCGGTGCTCTAAGACGGCGCTGAATATGCTTATGCTTGACTGGAACCATAAGCTCAAGGCGGACAAAGTCAAGGTGTGGGCTGTTGGGCCGGGTATGCTCGAGACTGACCTTGGTGGACAAAGGGAGCTGGCGAAGAAGATGGGGCTTGGGTCAGCTACTTTAGGAGGAACGCTCATTCGGGACGTCGTTGAGGGGGCGAGAGATCAGGATGTTGGGAGGGTAATCCAAAGGGATGGGGATGGGTTTGTTCCTCTTTAATCGTTAGAAGAACTGCACAGGAACTGTAACTAGGCTTATTTAAGGATTCGCTGTTGTCGATGCAAATTGGTTCTGTTGTACTATTCAGCTGACAATAGCTTTAAGATAAAAGCTTTTGTGATTCTTGTCTAGAAGCTTCAGAGTAAGTCCGAGATGTAATTATAAGTGTACCAATCACTAGAGACGTTGCTGAGATGCTACATTTTACAGACGAGAGAATACTGCGGACCCTTGTTCACTTTACCTATTCGTGGACATATTGAGCATAAATATGTACTAACCATAACCGTCCTAAATTTTAACTGCTTGAAGGACAAGCAGCATTCAAGATTTGAATGCTGCCTGCGGTCTAATAGATCTAATTTAGTTACCCAGCCAGCCATGCTCACCCTTAATGATATCCGCAGCCTACACATCATTAGCAGGAAACTGGACGAGGATTTAGACATAAAACGAACCTTCTCTCCAGCTGCATAAATAGATGCCATGGGCGGACCAGAGAGTTCCTTCGGCCAGTGACTGATATCAATGACACGTAATCCAGTAGTACCGTACACTTTCATCTCAGGCGAGAGTACACCACCGAGTTCTCGCGGCATCATGGGCGCTGAGCAGCATTGATGCCCATTCGAAGGCTGCAAGATCTCCCTCATTAATTTAATTATGTCCTCATCAGTCTGTACTGCGGGACCAGGCACCACCTCCGTCGGACCAAGAGCCGCCAGAGACGGTGCATTGAACAGTTCGCGCTGTTTATGGAGGAGAGCTATATGCAGCTGGAAGTCCGTCGGGTCGGACGCCGTGCGGAAATCGATCACTGGATTGGCGAGCGGGTCTGTCTGGTTGATATAAACGTACCCACGGCTGAAGGGCTTCACGTTGAAGACTTGCACGTTTGCATCAGTGTCCCACGACATGCCTCCAACTGCCAGTCCAGCATCGCGAAATTCATTAAACATTATTTGCCTTTGGACGGCGTAGCCTGCAAGAACAGTGGGATGAATGTCTCCGGGTAAGGAGTCTGCTGGATCACGGGCTTGGGCGTCGTCGAGTATGCTTGCGTATGCGGTGTTTGCGGTCGCGTCCTCGTACGATAGGAACGCGAATTTGGGGGCAAGTGGCCTAGTGAGAGTCCATACGCTTGGGAGGTGTTGGTCGTATAGCACGCGCTGCTCCGTTGCCCAAGTGGTGTTTGTGAGGAAAGTGGTGACGTTTGGGGTGACGGCACTGTCCCCTAGCAAGAATAAGTCAGTACTAGCGAGATTAGAAGGCTGCACCGACTACTGACATGTATACACGAACGGGAATGTCGTCTGGTCCTGCAGATTAGACCCAACTCCAGGTAAGTCGGAGATAATTGGGATGTTGAGCGCCTCAAGCAAGTCACGCGGTCCGACTCCGGAGAGTTGGAGAACCTGTGGTGTGTGGAGAGCACCAGCAGCGACAAGGACTTCCTTCGCGGCGAATGCAGTGGATATACCGCCGCCTCTGCTAGGGAGATATTCGACACCAACGGCTCGCGTTCCATCGAAGATAACCCGCGCCACGGTAGTGTCTGAGAGGAAATGATAGTTGGGACGGCTGACAGCTGGGTCGTAGTGGTTTCGTCTGGCAGAACTTCTGGTCCATGTAGCTGCATCTATAGCGAACGGCTGGTTGAAGACACCTGTGTTTTGTCCCCCGTTGGGGTCTAGTCTTGGTTGTATGCCAATATGAAGAGCGGCTTCGTAAAGCCGGCCTACTAAAGTCAGCGCTGCAACGGCAGATTTGCTCTTCAGAATCGTGCTAACCTAGTCCGGGATAGATGTAGTTTGGATATGAATATCGGACGGGCCCATCATGGCCCCGAACAGAATCATCCCAGGTAATATTTCCTTCGTGGGCAAGTTCTGGGGTTGGCCTGGTAAAGTTCTCACTCTAAAGCAAACAAGGCCGTCAAAACTAGGCCTCAAGCACTGTGTGTCTGGATTACCTTGATGAAGTATGGCAACATGCCCTCCCACCCCCATCCATGATTTCCAAGTGATTCCCAGCCGTCGAAGTCCAACGCAGTTCCTCTGTGGTTAGGATTAGAGATGAACCCCTGCGGTGGTGGTATCTGCATACCTCAGGAAGATCATTGCATTCACTATGCTGCCACCTCCGGCCACCCTAGCGACAACGGAGTCAAAGACTCGATTGTTCAACTCTGCGGATGGTTCATTCGTTAAGCCAGGCCAGATATACGGATCACGCTCGTATGACCCGGGCACGTAGACAAAATCTTCACCACGATCAACCGGTCCTGCTTCAATGACGAGAACGCTCACTGCCAGACTCAGCGTCGTTCAGTGGGTGAGGATATGCCGTTCCTACCATCTGGAATCTCTGTCAGACGATCGGCCACGGTGAGCCCAGATACACCACCTCCAACCACAATAAAGTCGTATTTGCTGGATTGGACTTCTCGCTCAGTCACTAGCGTAGCATGCCGTGAGACCGTGAGCGCACCGCAAAGTAAAAGGCTGCGGAAAAGCAGAATTACGGATAGCTTGGCCATTTTCTCACAAGCGAAGGATACCAGGACATTGGCAAGTCAAGAATCTCAGCACTTTGGGGCGATCAAGCGTGTTTAAAGAGTGGCAGGTACGTCGTCAGCTTGAAGACCTAGGTCCAAGAACGAAGAACTTGGAGCAGGTACAGATCGGTCCACGCAGGGACCCAATAGTCTGTGCTCCGCCATTTCGGACAGCCTTGGTCAAGCTCAATAGGAAATCGAGCTGAGATCATAGTCTAGTGATTACAGGCTTGAATAGCCAGTCACATTGGCCGTGGAGTAGATGATGCAGCGCAATCACATTGTGATATTGGTAACAGGTAGCGTGTTGCCTAGCTGACCGAGGGCAAACATACAGGCCAGCAATGGTTCGTGAGTAAGCAGTCCAGGGTAAATAGCTCGACAGGTGCATTCTCTATATTGAATGAGGACGTAGTCTTTCATATATGGGACATTGCTTCTCAGAACAGCACGATATACTTTCCTTGTCAGCAACGAACAGTCTCGACTAACCACAGCCCGTCATGAGACCGCTAGAGGCAGTTTCTGGTAGCCTACTCCTCAATGTCGTAGCTCTGAGGCCACGATGGCACGAGTCGCGGTCGACCATAAAATGTCGGTCACCGATGACGCCCAGTCTAGGATTAAGACAATAATTGGATCAGGGTGTCAGACGAGGTGTCAGTTGACGCCGTATGAAGCACTTGCAGAAGGTCGTACACGAGGTCGTACAGCAGAACACGAAGGAGAAGGTGGAGGAGTCGAATGAGAAGCCGACCTAAAAGGGAACCATCCGGGTTTTGCCATGATCTACCGCCCTTTCCAAGACGGTTTGCATTGTTTGATTCCACCTCCTCTCGACCGTTCATGCAACCAGACTCTGGAACAGCTTGAAAAAGGTACGATAATGGGTCCTTGTGTTTAAATTGAATGAATGAATGTGAAACCTGATATTTTATACATAAACCAGACTTCACAAGGTTGATCTACGGGGTGGTACATCGAGCGAAGCCAGTATCTATCTCCGTATCACCAGCGGAATTCGTCTGGATAGCTTCATTTCTTCCCCCAAGGCGACGCTGGACAGTATAGAGCCATGGCGGAAACTCATTCAAGAACCGCGCCGTTCTACCAGATTCCCAACAGACCAATTGTCTGTGTTGAGCATCCGGCCATTATCAAAAATATTGACAAAGCTATTGATACGCTTCAAGGAAGGACGGGCATTAAAAAGGTAAATAGTTACGCTCTAGCATTAATGAGTGCTTCGTCTCACGCCTTTGCAGATTCTCGATCCACCCAAGCCAGACACTCCTGCTAGTCTTGTGCTCCGACCAGAGGACGTCATGGCAAGACCACTGCAGTCTATAAGCACGGCGTCCAACAACATTCTTCTCCGAGTGACAGTTCCTAAGCGGACGGGTCGCAAGCGCAAGAGGGGATCGAATGAGCCATTCAAAGACGATCCAGACTTGGTGAGGCAGGAAGACGGGCCCCCACGGCCTACTGCCCGAGATTTCCTACGGAGTCTGCGCGATAATGTGGGTAAGTATCAGGTTGAGCCTGTTGGCTTAGTTGAACGAACGCATGTGTTTCGAGGTACCATCCTTTCCAGCCTATTCACCACGATATGGAAATGTCTAACGCCTCTCAGGGATGCCTGACTTCGTCTTCTCAACAACCAACAGCCCCTTTGTTTCCCGATTCCGCGAGAAGATCCTCCCTTTCAACTTCAAACAGATGAAGGAATTCGACCTCGACATGAGTAAAGGCGCCATCTCAAATGTCGACATTCTTCCCCCACCCTCCTTCAGCCACGGCGATATTCCCTTCCACTACTTCTACCGCCAAAACCCAACAGTGCGGCAAACCCTTGACAAAGCTGGCAACCTCACAACCGTCAACACGCAGCAATCCGCCAAAGTCCTTACTCATCTTGTACCCTACGACATTGAAGTAGTCCCAGCAGCGCCGCGCGCAGACTTACCGGCTATCGATACCCTCGACCCCGTTCTTCGCGAAACAATTAACATCGTATTATCTCTCTTTGCAACTCGCCCCGCCTGGTCGCGCCGTGCACTCCGTAACAATTTAACATCTCTCGAACAGCGCTATGCCCTTCGCCATGCAGTGCCCTATGCCGGATACATCTTCCGCTCGGGTCCCTGGCGTGACGCAATCATCGCGTTCGGACACGATCCCCGCAAAGACCCATCCTCTAGGATCTACCAAACAACTATGTTCCGCATTCTGCCAGGAACCTCAGAGACAGCTCGAGACCGCGACCCCCGGGACCGTGACTCTTCAGGTGGCCGCAGACACACCCTCCTTCCTCGCCCCAATGAAATGACAATAAACCCGGAAGTCGCAACGTCAAAGACATCCCACCTCTTCACAGGACAGCCCCCCCTTCCTCTTGACGGCCGGATGTGGATGTTCTGCGACATCACGGACCCCCTCCTTCAAGGCATCCTCAATCCACCAAATGATTCGGGAACCGACCAACCTCCACCTGGGTTCCTAAGAGATGAATGTGACATAGCGACAGATGGGTGGTATGGGAACGGCACGATGGCGAAAATGAAAACCATCATGCGGCATAAGATCCTGGCAATGTATGAAGGTCGCACTCCCGCTAAGGACGAAGAGTACGCGCCCATTCTGAGCTTTCCCGACCATGCGAGCCCAGAAACGGGTCTTAGGGGTTTTTGGCTTGATCCCGAGTTTGCGACGTCGATGGCGACAGCGTTGGCCACTGAGGTGAGAAGTATGATTAAGGCGGCGCCCGCGTGGAGGGAAATGGCCACGGCGAGGACGCTAGCAAAGAAAGGGGACAGTGCAAAAGTACAGGGAGCCAAGGGGGCTGACGAAGAAGAGGAAGACGAAGAGGGAATTGAGGGGGAAGGAGAGGCCGCGGATGAGAGTGAAGGCGAGGAAGAGGCGATTGAGCAGGCGGAGATAATGGAGGCGGCGGCCGAGGCTGTGCATGCGGCTGCAAAGAGGGATGAAGAGGATGAGATTGAAAACGACATTGACGAGGTGGACGAGGAGAATGAAATGGATTGATGTTGCTACATATTACGCGGCATTGCGCTACAAGGGACGAAAGATGACTAGTAATGCGATTATGGACTATTTACCTCGTGAACAACATCAGACGTGACACATTTGAGCCAATTAGGTGCGCTGACAAGGACACAGCCATTGCCAGAAGCGAAAAGAAAAAAAAACAATAAATAAATCCAAACGCCAAAACACGAAGGTCCAAAAGAAAGACAGAATTGGGTATCAACAAGCAATATACTCCGACTACACCAAAGGAGTCCCAGCTCCGACTCCATTACTCAACACGAAGACTGAAGCAGGGCCCAAAATAATCAAGAAAAAGAGTGGCATCTAGGTTGAGTCGCCGATAGTTTCCTCAACCGCCTTCACTGGACTAGCCTCAAGCACAGACTCAATCGACGACATACTCGAGAGCCTACTCCGACTAGCGTTCTTTTTGTCGACAGGCGCCTCCTCATCCTCATCATCGTCATACACAACAGCGTACGAAAAGGCATGGCAGTCCTCACCATAAAAGTCAGCGGCATTGAGCTCGCCTAATGGAGAGCGAGGCTCATCCACCGTGTCAGATTTAGGCACCGCTACCGCAGGGGACTCCTGTTGGGAGCGAGGGAGAGAGATTCCCAGGTCAGCGGGCGGGATATTCTCCTTTCCGCGGTGATCTGACTGACTTTCGTCCTTCCCCTCGTCGTCAGAAATGTCTAGAACACAGGTCGAATGCTGCATGAGGTTGGTCATTTCTTCCTGCTCAGAGTCGACGTAGATCTCGAACGACCAAGATGCAGGCATCTTCGGGGCAGGAGCTGGCTGGCTCTTTTGCTTGGGCTTGCCGGTAGACAAAACAGCCGCAAGTGAGAAGGGACGGCCGATGCCCTTGCGGGCAGACTCTGGACGGCTCTTGGAGATCGTTGCACGGCGGGAAAACGGCTTGGTAGCTTTCAATTGGGGCGACCGGCCGGCTGGTTTGAGGGGTGCGGATTTGGGTGTCAACTGCGTGGTCTTTTTAGGTGTTGATGGTGCAACCGAGTCCTCGAAGATTGTGAACCCCAGGGAAGAGGACTTTGTCGGCTTCATTGGGCTCTTGGTCGGTGCAAGGTCGTCCTCATCGTCGGCCGCGCGCTTACGTTTCGTAGACTTCAGCGTGGGTTTCGGTGCCGTTGGGTCGATATTTTCCGAATCGAATTCAGCGAGAGGTTGCTTCTTGCCTAAGAACATATTGCCTTTAAGGCCGGGTTAGCGTTGAGCGCCTAAAGTGGTTTGTTTACGTTGATCTGGCCCATACCATTTTGCTTGTTGAGGACGTTCATTTTGGAGCGGAGGATGGACCGCATTCGAGGGGCATCCAGAGGAGCGAAAGGTTGTCGTACAGAGGCAGGAGACATAGTGAGTGCAGCCATGTTGATAAACTGTGATACGAAGAGAGAGACACTGATGGACGTGGGCTGAAGGAATGGTGACTCTGGATTTGTTTTGGTCGCGGCAGGAGGAGCGAGAGTGGGGTGTGATTGGCGGTCGGCTTATAGTGAGGAAGTGAGAGGAAGTGACAGCTCTATTGACAGTGCACTGTCTGGATTCTATGAAACTGTACAGTGAAGAAAACGAGATCCGATAAATGAGAGACAGGACCTGCTAGTAGTGAACGGAGCAGAGTATTGTTGAGTATTGTTCGAGAGTGAGGTCCAGTCAGTTGATATAGAGAGCAGGGCGCGAGGAGTCAAGACGCAGCAAGGGCTGAGCACGCTATGGAGAATTCCTGCACGGTCAAGACGATTCTGATTTATCCCACAAAGAGGCACTCGTGCTAAGTTTAAGGGAGGCGAAACATGCAGAGACTGGTTTCAAGAGGAATGGTATGAAGTCAGCCTGGATGCTGGAATTCGCCCATATAAGTACTCGGCACCTGGTTGGAATGGAGGAGGAGAAGCGCGTCCAATTCGTGTCTCCCAGCTGCGGACTAATTAGTGACAGGCTGACTCGAGTAGTATCTTCATATCGTCAATCCTGAATCTGCAAGGCATCGCATCCACCGAGACCCAATTATTGCTTGCCTTCCCCTCACTTCATCGACACAGGCGCGTCCCGTGGTATTTTATCGTTACGTGTGAATACACGGGATTCACGCGCTCAAAGCGGCGCTTTGGCTGGTATTACCAGCGCGTTACATCTACTCCGTCATCTTGTTTCTTCGCTATACAAGTCGACATAGAGAGTATAATCTTGCTATATCTTGCTTCACATCCGTTACCATTTCCTTCATCAGCCATTATTAGCTGTCGACCAAGTGCTCCATAACCAAAAATCTTGTTAGAGTGTTTCTCTTTGTACAACCACTCGCATTCTGTACAGTTACCGGTGTAAACTGTCCTCGTGCTGGTCCGGTCTGACGAGACGACTCGCCGTCACTCCATCCCTTCAACGCGTCCCCCACATGTCAAGTCAAGCCTCGTCGCGTCGATGCTCTTCAGCTCAACTTAATTATGCTTGGATTAGCAGGCAAGGTTCCCAGCGAACCACGTACCCCGCCATCCCAGCCTGCGCAAGCCAGTTTCATGAACGGACTCCTTGGCCAGTTTATCTCAGCTTCCAGAGCCCGTCAGAGGCAATTAACAATTGCGTCTTCTCTAGTACCATCATAACCGACTTCAAACCTAATATTATCACATCTCGGCTCATTTAAGTCCCCTAGCCAGCGCACGCGACGGCCTGAGCTGGGTCGGCGCTTCCAGGCCAGCCTGTGCCCTGTGGCTTGTGTTTCATCGTGCTCGCGCCGCGCGCGAAGCTGAAACCAATCCAATGCTCTGCGATGCTATGCTAGGCCATGCCATGCCATGCTAAATCAAGCCTATCTACGTGGATAATCGAGGCTAATTACTCGATTTACTCGCGGTTTATCTATGCACGCTTCCTGGGCCGTGCTTATAGCTTTACGTACGTAGTTGAGATACGTACTCCGTAGCTGGAGTCGCACTCGCACCGCAGACCAGGGTTGAATTCGCAATTCAGCGCTTAAGTTCAGAAGCGTGAATGCCCAAGAGGATTACATCGCATGCACTTCACGAGTGCAAGTCGTAGCGCATGCGTTCGTTGTGTTTAAGCGCTTGCTTAGGAGCTATTTTCGCATTTGGCGATGGCGTTACTACTCTGGCTCTACTTCGCGCCAAATGAAACGTAGACTGGGACATGATAAGTGCATTGCCAATGTGAACATTAAGATGAATTGGTCTATTTCTATTCTCTATATTGGGTCCATGGCCGTAAATTACACTGCTCCTTGACGTAGAGTTGCTAGATCTCATTTTCCCACGGAATACTATCCATCGCACCCTGCCTTTCTACGCCTCTTGCCGAAGCCCTCGTGGCCACACCCATCGCCTCATCCATGACATTTTTGTACCTATGCTTCTTCTCCTCAGCGTCAAGGTCCTTCCCAGCCTTTCCTTCCCGGCGCCTTCCCTCACGCCATCTTGCAGCCTGAACTGCATAGGCTCCCACGAAAGTATCGCCCGCCGCCGTCGTATCAAGCACCCTGCTCACTTTCGCAGCAGGGACCTCATTCACGACCCGGTCCCCTAGAGTATCCGGATCCGCAGCACTATACCACACCCCCTTCGCCCCCAGCGTAACAATCACATATCTTACGCCGAGGCTATGGAAGTACCGCGCAACCTTCTCCTTCCCGTCCTGCGCGCTTTCAATGCCCGGAACGCGCAGCAGCACGTCCTCGTCCGGTGTCATGAGCTCAGCCTCCGTCTCGTTCATGATAAGGTGGTCAACGCCCTTGTACACATCCTCCGGTAAGCCTCCAGGCGGCGCAGGCGCAGGGTTAAACATCACGTCCGGGCCAGCATCAATCCCCCTCTTCCCATCCGCGCGCTGCTGTTCCTTCCACCGCGCGATCTCGCGGAGAATCGCGACCGTCGTCTCGGTGGGAATCTCGCCCTGCATGACAATGACATCCGGAGCTGGCTCCGCAAGCGCCATGCCAACAACTGACGGGTCGGCCTGCATCCCCGAGTAATTTGCGCCCGGCGAAAACAAGATCCTGTTCTCGCCGCCGGCGGATGAGTCCACAATTATAACGGCCACACCTGTATATGCGTCTTCCACAACCTTCACGCGTGACGTATCGACACCGGATTTCTCCAGGGTGGGCTTGAGAAGTGCGGAAAAGTGGCCGTCTAGTCCTCCCACTGCGCCAACCATTTCGACGTTCACGTCGCCAGTGTTTATGCTTGTCGAGAAAGAGGAGGATTGCGGCTGCGAACGCGAGAGTCGCCCACACGCAACGGCTTGGTTTGCGCCTTTCCCGCCTGCACTTGTGAAATATGAAGAAGAGGTGATTGTTTCGCCCGCGTCTGGGAAGCGTGGCGTTACGGAGACCATGTCGGCGTTTAGAGAGCCGATGACGCGGATCGTAGGAGGCATTTTGACTTTATCGATTAAGATATATTCGAAATCGATTGTAGAAATGACAAGTATCTAAAGGTAAAGGTAGAATGGCAAAAAGAAAGTTACTGGTGAGGTTGGTAAGTGTCAAGGTGGGATGCAAGCTGTGAAATGCGGGATGGCTCCAATTACATAGTGGGGTCGTCGTCTAGAGGCGGATATAGACGGTATGATAACGCGGGGTGGGACAATTTCTTTTCAGCATAAACGCAACCTGTAGGCTACCATGAAAGTGGATGCTCTCAGTCTGCTAGGTCTATCGAAGCATTGGCATATCCAAAAACTCTTCCATCGCTTCAAATGGTGCTATGCCAGACAATGCTTAAATATATTATGGAACCACATACTACCTCTTTGAAACGGAAATCAATGACTTTGCTCGGATCTTTATAAAGGACTGCAATATTATTGTTTAGTTTATTTTGTTATTAGGATATGTTGTCAGCTTATGAGCCTGCAAAGTGCGATTTCATGTCATGAATTATCTATCATCAAGTATCTGATATCATCGAAATCAACCAACGCCAGACCCTTAACCCCGCTGTGCGTAAACCAAAGTATCGTTCCGATGCTGTATAGAAACATACAATTAACTATAAACCCAAGAGAAGCCTATACACCCTGCCGGTATACCTGTGACCCTCCAGATCGAATCTGAATCGTCCCCCTGCGCTGCAACACAATCACCGCCCTGTTCAGCGCTTGCTCGGTGTATCCTCTGCCGTCGACAAACTCGCGGCGCAGAGTTGCAAGACTGGTGCTCCATCCGATAGGAAGACGGCGCTTCAGTTCGTCTTCGATCTTAGAAACCTCCTCCATCATCTCTCTGCTGCCCTGGCCCTCACCCTGTGTGATGGCGTCCATTGTTGATGCGAGGAAGAGGCGAATAGCTTCATCAACGTGGGCTTCAGTTGCTATAGGCTGCAGACTTAGCTTGGCCAGCGACTCGGTGATACGGACAATGGCTTCCAGTTGACGAACAGTTATGGGGATAGAGGAGCGGGCGTTGGCGTCGAGCTCGGCGCGGTGGACCTGCTTTCGGATCGAAACGAAATGAGACGAGAGTTTTTCTGCCGCTTCGGGTGAAAGACGGGGTGCGCAGCGGCTGCGACAGTAGCTAATGTATCGTTTCATTTTCTCTAGGGGAATCTCTGCCTCGACCTGCTCCTCCATGCCTCGGCCACCCATGTGCACTCCCATGACGTGACGGGCGATGTTCTCATCCCGGCTGCGTTCATGATCGTCGCGGACGACGAAAATCATATCGAAACGGGAGAGAATGGTGGTTTGGAAGTCGATATTTTCACCGGGAGTCTTGAGGTCGTCGTATCGGCCGAAGATGGGGTTGGCTGCAGCTAAGACAGATGTCCTAGAGTTGAGGATGGTGGTGATACCGGCTTTGGCGATGGAGATCGTCTGCTGTTCCATGGCTTCGTGAATGGCTACTCGGTCTTCATCTCGCATCTTGTCGAACTCATCGATGCAGACAACACCACCGTCTGCAAGAACCATGGCACCTCCCTCCAGATAGAATTCACGTGTGGCCGGGTCCCGTTGCACGGATGCCGTAAGACCAGCAGCGGACGAACCCTTACCGGAGGTGTAGATGGCGATTGGTGAAACTTTTTCCGTGAACTTCAGCAGTTGAGATTTGGCAGTACCAGGGTCACCAAGGAGAAGAACGTTGATATCTCCACGAAGCTTCATGCCGTCGGGAAGAATCTTCTTTGACCCTCCCATGAGCAGACATACGATAGCCTTCTTGATGTCCAGGTTTCCGTATATTGAGGGGGCAATGCTTCTCGCAAGAGCTTCGTATAGGTCGGGGCGTCGGCTAAGCTCAAGGAACTCCTGCTCCTCTTCTTCTGAAAAGATATAACTTCCCTTAGCGGTATGGTCGAGATCTGTTGTGATACCGACCGCGCGCAGATAGGGGTTTCGAATGGCTACAGCACCGTCCTTCTTCCCTCCCTTTTGATAGATGGAGAAGATACCCATCACCGTGCAGCGGGAGCCGGGTACAACCCTGTTGGCAAGATATCGATCGGCGGATATAAGCACATGACGTGGCAGTTCACCTACTGGAACTTGATCCGGGGCTTCTTGGAGCTTGAGCACTTGCTGATCCACAAACTGGGACTTTTCGTGGGCAACAACGTATGGGTCAAGGGGGCACTGGGTGTCGGGCTCTTCACCGGGTTGGCGCTCACGACCGCACCGCCTTGGAAGTGTAAGGCCGGAGAAACCACCCTCGACCCGGATATTCTCAGCGTGATCGCAAGATTTGCAGCGAATGTGGACGGTCGTTGCTTTGGAGGATATTGTTGAGGCACCGATTACGATACCTGGGATACGGACAAGGTGGGAGATATTCGTTGCATTCAGGTCGCGAATGGAGATGTGAGTGGCTGAAGAGTGGAGCAGAAGTTGGTGGGTTGGAAGCACGATATCTCGTTGCGAGGGATAGACAATTCGCTGAGTACATTGCTGCAGAGCTGCCTCAAACTAAGTTATCATATGTCAGTAAGTCTTCGCCACTCAGCCAAGGGAGGGCTACTTACCAGAGGGATAATATCTGCAGGTTCGGTGGTGAGCTTGTGGGCCAACTCTTCGTTGTAGGAAATCAGGTGGGCAATATCGATGTCGCAGTAATAATGTTTGACGAGAACATTTTGGCGTAATTGATCCCTGAACCTGGTTAGCATTGCAATGGGCTCGTCGAATCTTTTCCGCATACCGGTAGATGAAGGCATTGTCCAGCTGGAACTCTAGAACAAACTCCCTAAGCTTGGATTGAATTTGTGTGCGAGATTCATCGGCGCCGTCAGTGCTGGGAGCGAGCACGCTCAGCGTGTAGGGTGTACGTCTGTCCATACTGATGACAGTGCGGAGTGGTGGAGAGAATGTCGGGTGTAGAGTGTAATCAGGGAGGAGGTAGCAAAATGAATTTCCAGAAATTGACAAGACACGAGAACACGTCGCGTGTGTCTCACGCGTTAAGTGGTTTATGCCTGACATATAAGGTATATTTTCAGGTACCGACCTCGGAACATCAATTTTGCCGACAAATGGAAAGCGGACTAGCGTTTGGCCGGGGTTACTGCGCTTTACCCAATCGGGGCCAGCTACGCAGCGTCCACGCTCAGCCAGCAGCCGATTATCGCTTTGACAGTTGGCGGATATCAGTGACCTGAGACTCTGCTGATCGACTATCCTGCTGCCTGTAGTTCTGCTGAAATTAAGCAATTGGCTGCCTCTTATCGGCGGCTCTGCGTTCGGCTTAGACGACGGTCTAGCTGCGCTTGTCATGCTGAGGTGAAGTGAATGAGCTAGGTGGCTGTTGAGTCGCCAGTTTGACGGCGAGATGTCCGCGAGTCCCCGGAAGTCGATTGACAGCTTAGCATCAGGCGCATCGACTCCTTCCTTGTCCCAGTACTCGTTCAACCAAATTGAATCCCCCCGCGGCTCGTCCCAGCGATACCCCCTGAGGAGAGGGTCCACGGCCAGTTCGATTGTGAGCATTGGCGGAGTGCTTGATCCTTCTAGTCGACATGGAGCGATAGCAGAATCAGGCCAGAATGGTACGTGGGATATGCTAGATGACTGTACCATACTGACTGGATAGCCATTTCCACGCTTCTTCAACCTCCTATCGTCCGCACCGGCCTTGTCCCTCATTCTTCAGCTGCATCTGGCGGATACAAACCTCCGAGCACTCGCGATATCCCTCCTGTTCCACTGACGAACATCCCACACATCGATCGAAAAGCATTTGAACCATACCTGACCCAAGTGGGCTCGTTGTACGAGGTCTTTCAGGAAGCAAAGGAGAACAATGAGCAGGATGCACAGCTAGCGCGGGGAGGTCAGACGTCACCAAGGTCTGACGGACAGGACTCTCTGAGCCCGAGGAATCTTGAACGCCGGCTATCTGGAGTATCGACCAGTTCTCGTTCAACTTCTCCGTACGCCGCAGGCAAAAGGAAGTCGTCGAACCGTGGTCGTACGCCTGCTGTCACGCCTTTATCGACTATTCCTTCCGTTTACTTTGAGGATGATTTCCGTCTTGAAAATCCGCGCACCTTCGATGTAGTGTCAGAGAGATCAGAGGTTGTCACACCTCCTAAGGCGCCGAGCAAAGACAACAAAATGGATATAGTTGAGCCTGCGCCAACTGGGAGAAAGGCGCTAGCGACGAATGCAATACTACAGGAGAAATTGTCATGGTACATGGATACTGTAGAGATACACCTAATATCCTCAATCTCGACCGCGTCCAAATCCTTCTTCACGGCCCTTGGTTCGCTACGGGAATTGCATGCTGAGGCTGCTGATTCTGTCCGGCGAATCCAAGTCCTGCGGAAAGACCTTCAAAAGATCGACCGAGAAATGGCATTGGGAGGATTGAAGATAGTTAACCTACGTCGCCGAAGGGAGAATGTCCGCATGCTTGCTGATGCAGTTGCCCAGCTTCGAGACGTGGTCGAGTCCGTCACCCGATGTGAGGAGCTGGCCGAAGACGGAAATATCGAAGAAGCAGCCGATGGCCTCGAAAAGGTCGAGAAACTGATGGCCGGAGACTATACTCCTGATCAGGCAGAGGGCGAACAACGGAGAACTCTTGATTTACGAAGACTCAAAGCATTAGAGGGTGCATCAAACGAGCTTGACCGTCTGAGATATCAGATTGGCACGGGCTATGAGAATCGTTTCTTGAACGAACTCCTCGGCGATCTGAGGCGTCATGTTGATAGTGCTCCATTGACTGCAACTGTACAGAGATGGGGCTATTCGTTTTCACGGCAACGTGGGGGTCACCGCTCTAGTATTAACGAGCCGCCAGCATACATGTGTGTTGGCGAAGATTTTCGATATCAGCTACGCCTGCATCTCACTGGCCTAGCTCGCGTGCATCATACCACAACGGCTGCGACGGCATTCAAAACAGCTATCCTGCGTGAAATGAAGAGTTTGATTCGCAGACATATGCCGAGCAGCAATGACGACGATAACGAGTCCATGGTGTCGGTTTCTACTCACAGATCTCATCAGCTTAGCTCGCAGGAGAAGTCGTCCATTCTTGCCCGTAACCTCCGGGCTATGGATGCCGAAGATGCATACAACATGCTTGCGCAAGTGTACACTGGTGTTAGCGAATCTTTACGACGGCTAAGTGTCCAAGTCAAAGTCCTCCTTGACATAGCCAGTGGACTGGGAAGTCTTCAAAGTCCTAAGTCGCCTGTCGGAAATGCCGGCCCGCGGGATATACCGCATGCAGCTCAAGATGAGATCCTACAAGTCTTGGACATGTCCAGTCTGCTCGGTCAGGCGGTCGACATCGCGCAGTCTCAGGCGACCAAAGTGCTGAAGGTCCGATCCGAGCAGACGGCCAATCTCTGCAAGGAAGATTTTGTCAAGTACTTTATCCTGAACCGCCTCTTTGCAGACGAATGCGAGGCTATTTCTGGTCGGGGTGGAACTGCCTTTAAGACCGTTGTTGGAAACCAGATCCGCGACTTCATCAACCGGTTCGGTAACGAGCAACGGCATCGGATCGTACAGGTAATGGACGCTGATCGGTGGGACGCAAAAGACTTTGGAGAATCCGAGTCAGAGGTTCTTGACCGTATTTTAAGTGCGAGCACAAAAGACGTTGACACCTGGATTGACGTCTCTAAGATTTGGGTTGCCAAGGAGCAGAAGCCACCACATTCTCCTGCAGTCAATGGCTCCAAGGAGAAGGAGAAGACACGGTCTGCCGTGATCGATGAGCAAAAGTATATTCTCTCAGACTCAGCACTGGCGATGATGAGAAGCATCGAAGAGTATCAGTTCTTGATGGCAAACATACCCAACATGATACCAGACATCTCGTCTGGTCTTCTAGAATCACTAAAATTATTCAACTCGCGGTCATCGCAGCTAATCCTAGGTGCGGGGGCTACCAGGAGCGCTGGTCTCAAGAACATCACAACGAAACATCTTGCGTTGTCTTCGCAGGCATTGAGTTTTATCATCGCGCTGGTCCCCTACATTAGGGAATTTGTCCGTCGACATTCACCGCCTGCTTCCTTGATGGCTGATTTCGACAAGGTGAAGCGGTTGTACCAGGAACATCAGTCCGGCATCCATGAAAAGCTTGTGGATATCATGGGATCTCGATCGTCCATACATGTCAACGCGATGCGGCAAATCGACTGGGATTCCAGCTCCCGGCCCGCGGGTGTTAGTCCGTACATGGAGACCCTTACGAAGGAGACGGGCACGTTACACCGAGTACTGAGCAAACATCTGCCGGAAATGACAGTCATAATGATCATGGACCCGGTCTTCAAGAGTTATCGAGACCAGTGGACCCGGGCGTTTGACGAGGCTCAAATCAAGACGGAAGTTGGAAAGCAGAGGTATACACCGTTCCAGCACATTTGTCGAAAGTTATACTGATTTGTGTAGGCTGCACCGCGACGCGGAGTACTTTCAAGCCAAACTTAGCAAGATAGACGGGTTCGGAGATTTGGGCGAACGTTTGTTGGAACTGGTCGACAAGAAGACGACAGAAGCGCCAGCTCAAGAGTCCCCTGAAAGATCCTCAAGGCAAGGCTCACCCCAGTCTCAAAATGAGGCCAAGGGACAGGGCCAGCACTGATATTGTACCTATAATCATCACCATGTGTGCGCCTTTCAGCGACTGTATATATTAATTATTGTCCTTCCATGCGTCCATAGATTATATATTTTTTACTATTTCGTGTCAATATATCCTACAAATCGGATTGAAACAGGTTTCCTCGGATGCAGAAGTTCTTAACTTCGTTTCAATCATATATTTATATAATGCATAAACTCCAATATCAGCCCTCCACTCAATGGCGGCCGACAGGAAGGTGCGAGAAAAAAATTATATGTGTTTGGAAGTTAGGCGCCTGGCCCAACTAGTCCAAATCTCATAATCCTATTCATAACCGTTTAAACACCCTGGGCACCGACCCCCTTGTTCTCGCCCAGTGTCTTAGGCTCGTGTCCACCCTTGCCGCTGCCATGCAGGTTACTGTAATGGGGCTGTCCACTGTACGGTTCCGAGGAGCCGGTCACCTCAGGCATGGGCGCTGTGCGGTCGACGCGGTTCATGTGGTCGTTGTCGGGGTTTGTGCCGTGAACCTTCGTGTCACCGGCTTCGAAGGTGTTGTCGGACACTTGGTTGTCCTGAGCGTATTCGACTCCGCGAGGCATGATGTTATATGTGGTGTTTAGTATAGAGGTGTTATGCTGGTTTGGTTGTGGTACTGCCTTCCGGTTAGAGCAGAAACGGAAACGAAACTGAATAAATCGTACCTGAATTGATTTGTATCTAAAAGAAGACGTGTTCGATTGATAGATTGATTGATGATGGATAGAAGTGGTCGAGTTCCTGGACGAAGGAAGTTATATAGACTTGCTGTCTCCAAGTTTGGTGGGGCGTGATAGCATTATGGCGTCATTGGTCTGAGAGCGATGACTTCACCAGCTCAAGCTTGTCCTGATCGTCTCTCCGCATCCGCTGGTTCTAGAAGCGCTTCGCTTGATTTTGAACGACGAATTCTGTCATTGTGGAGATGGCTTCGTTATCTGCTTCGCGTCAATCCATGCTTGGACTCGACTCTGGTCAGGTACAGGGCAGACGGTGAGAGTAGACTATATCGCATACTACTCTGTACATACTAACCGACGATGATGCGCAGTATAGGACAAAGACTGCAATGAAACAAAAAGCAATTTTTTACGGAATTCCCATTAATTATTATCCGACGCGATCGTACACGCTCAAGGCATTCTAAGTCTCTAGGGATCTCTAAGCCACTAGATTTGTGGCTGACTCCATCAACTCAGCAGCACAAATGGATCTGAGCAACTACCACTCCAATCATGTCGTTCGTATCGGCATTTTTTCTCCTAGCCGCAGACTGTGAGACTTCGCATGAGCGGACTCGGAATGTAGAAGGATGAGCATGGTGTCTCAGAGGCTAGAAGCCAATAAAGGACCACGATCCTGCGAAAACAATGCACTGAAGAGCGTACGGAGCATCCGAGACTGGGTCCCCTGCCCGCCGGTATCACCGACCAAGAAGCCAATTCCTTCTTGTTCCCGGAAGGAGGCGATGGAAGATGGTGTACAGGAGGCGGAGTATTTATACTTGTTATGGTATACTTGCTATGCTCGAGTAATATTTAAATTTGCCAAAAGGATGTCAATGAGCACTGCCAAGGGGACTCATAGACTTTACGGCATATCTACATAACACTTAGAGCTCTTTGTATTCTTCGAAGTGTAAATCACGGCTGCAGGGTATGTTGCGAGGTAGCCTTGACTACCAAATTATCAAGCGAGGCTCACATTACGATAGGGAGGACAAGCAAGGGGATATCGGATCAAATTTATAACTAGCTATGGCTTAGGCTACTGGATCAAGGTGGCATATTGTCTATATACCTACATACCCCCTATCAACTCCTATCTGACTCTGTCGCTTTGACTCTCCTCTTCCTCCTCCTTCTCCTTTGCGCCGAGTCCGACTCTCTCGACGCCGACCTCTGCATTGCATGTGTCCCAGCCCTCAGGACCCCATAAAAGTAAGCCGGCTTCACTTTTGAAATATCAAGGCCGGCGATTTCGTTGGTAGCTGTGCAATCTGATTCAATACTAGCACTCAGGGTGGAGGTTGAGCTTCGACTGCTTGATATCTCACTAAAGCTACTACTACTGTTAGTAGCACCGGCAGCGGCCCTGAGGCTTGACACAAACGTCGACGCCGGGGCGTTAGAACAGGGGCGAGTGTCAGTATAAGAGCCAGAACCAAACTGGACGCTGGCGATCTCTACAGCGTACTTTGTTCGAATGAAGACTCCATCCTTTTGCGGGATGATTTTCGGACCGGGCCCATGGTTTGAGAGGTAGATCACGATTTTTCTACCAGCAGTGTCCTTTGTCGGCAGTGGCATGCTAGTATACGCAGTTGAAGGGGCTTGAGCTTGGGGCTTGTGTTCGCGCTGCGGCCCGGATGCGGCTTGTGGGCTCGGGCTTGGGCTTCGGGCTGAAGGTGAGGATGCGGATGAGGCTGGCGCTGGCTTATCTTCGAGGATGCTCCGCAAACTATAGAGGTCGTCACTAACATCGCCCTCTTGAGGATGAGGAGAGTTTCGCGGGTGGAACAACGGTTTGGACCTCGCTAGAGCCTCCGAGCATTCCTGAACACGTGTAGAGGCAGCTGTAGATTTAAACACCCGATTATAAAGACGAGGGTCTATCGATTCGGCGACTGCTGATTGGGCTAATGGTGATCTATTCCTTTCAGGAGAATTCCGTGGGCTTCTCGCTTGTCCTGAAGATGCAGTCGACGACGCACCGAGTCTGCTCGTCGAACTCTGAGACTGAGAGCGAACACCAGAGGGCAAATTTGGACCCGAGTACAAATTTGGAACCTGTCTCGTCCTAAACGCACCTGTCATCAGGGAATCTATAGGTTGCCGGGTCTGTTTATGCACTCGGCATCGACTTCGAGGTCGACTTCTACCAAAGGAAGAAAGAGAAGAAGAAGACGAAGGCGAAGGGGGATCAGGATTCGCAACAGCAAGCCTTTTCACGCCCGCGCCTTCTGTATAAGCCCTATCTTCACTTGAACCGAAAGCCGACCCTGAGCCCGACGAGGCTTTAGCCTGGTTCAGGTGCTGGATTTGCACCTCCGCGCCCACTTTAAGAGACGACGGCATCTCGCACCTTTTACAAATCCCATTATATTTAGATTTTCTTGCCTGACCCCCACCGAACGCAGAGTGGTGGAGGGGTGATCTGTACCACGTCTCTTTTGTCTTCTGCAGCGGCCAGAGCACGAAAGTAGGGATTCGGGTGCTTCGTGATGGAGGAGGGTTCGGAATGAACCCGGAATTGCTACCGCACGAATGGCAGAACATGCCGCAATTAACCAGTATTTGCTAGCGATGAGGGAGAATCTTGAGACTGGAGGCGAGCTTAGGTCGCGTTGGGGGTTCACGATCGAGCATTGCGTAGCATGGCTGACCATGGGGCCGGGAATGAGTATTTATATTAATAAATCCGTGGCAGACACCGGAGAAACAGCTTGAAGTCAGCTCGAAGGGCATTGTTGGCCTCTTTGGGGATAGAGCTGGGTCAAAAAAATGAGATGGATGGCTTGAAAAAGTTCTTTATGCTTCACAAAGAGACTAGTATCTAAGTGAGCATTGACCGCGGGTTTCTCGGGGAGCAAGAGCAGGTCAAAGAGCTGTGAATCAGACCTTCACGTAGAATGGTGCATGTCATTACCTAGGTTGGGCCCTGATAGTATGCTGATAAGTCCCCGTACACTGATCAAAAGTTCTCGGTATAATCCTCGATGTCCTGGAATGAAGAGCAGAGAGGCTGGGCTCGGTACAGAGGTAATGCTCACTTCTTTATGCAATGTTACTCAAATAGATGATGAGATCCAAGACTCCCTTATATTCACAGGCGGCCCCTGTGCCTAGCCACACGCATACTAGAAAGGTTATTGAGATTGGATTGTCCACTAATGGCTCCAGCAACGAATTTTTATCCGGTAGACTTCACAGAAGAGCAGTGAGACTTCTAACTCCATCTAGTTATCGATTACCATGAGGTAATGGTAGTTTATATTCACAATTACTCAGGTAGGTTATTCCAGAATCGAGTCTATTCAGTACCAACTCACTGGGTGAAAGTGTCATTGCAAATAGTCATATTTCTGCGGCCAGACTATCTTATTTCTCCAAAACACATTACAAGCACACTTCAAGTACCTAGTAGCTGACAACCTAGGCTGTTGCGGTCAGCCGGTGCTGAGGGCCATGCATCCGGTTTTGGGCAGTGACGGCACAGGCTGAATCGATCAAGAGCACCAACGCCTAATCCTGAAAATCGCTTGGGTGAGTTATCCCCAATTTAAATTGACGTGGCATACGGAGCACAAGAGGACACTCGTGTTACGATGGTGTTCGTCGTGCCTGATACCTCTACTTCCAAACTACCGCATCAAAGCCCGTGCCCTAATACAAACACAGTTACACTGGAATGACATGCGCTTCACGAAACAAACGTTCACGTTCGCGTGGGGATTTATCACGGATCACCGGCAGGCCCAGGCCAGTCGTGCTCTGGTGGCGTTCGACCTGACACTATCATGACTTCATCGGACCGGCATTCTATATAGAGGCACTGCACCCTCGACATCTCAAATCCACTAAAATATCTTACTTCTCTACTGCCATATCAATCTAATTCATATCCATATCTTATCACAAATTAGCACAATGTCCTCTCTCCAAGGAAAAGGTATGTCCTCTTCGGACAACCAGCCAACCACCTCCACCCGCGGCGGTGCAAGCGCCCATCCTACGCCCGCAAACAACTCTGGTGGCGGTGCCGGATGGGGTGATTCCGGCCTTCTAAAGGGTGGTCTTGAAGGAGTCGTATGCATACAACACCTATCCTTTACCAAGATGAAGCACTAATGTGTGATAATCCGCAGAGCAACCGCCTCTCCAGTACCTCCGGCGAGTCCCACAGCGGCAAGATCTCCAGCTTGAATGGTGAACTGTCTTCCCTTAAGGAACAGAAGATGGCCGGGGAGCAGCGGTATCGGCAAGATATTGAGGAGTCCGGCGGGACGGTGCCCAAATCGTCGGATCATAGTGATGCAAGCTTCATGACTGGGAAGCCCGGTGGCGCTGGGACTTTGCCTGGGTGGGAGACTGCGAAGGGAGCGCTTAATAGGTATGATTTATTCTCAAACTACTGGGTTATGAAATGAATGCTGACTTGTGTAGCATGATGGGCAATGAATAGACTACTCTTGTATACGGTGTAATGGGTGTCTTTGGGTTGGCGTTAATCGTATGGCAAATTTATGTTCGTGTACATTATATTCCAAGCCTACGCCTATATGGCGCTTGACACTGGTTGTAAAAAATCATTGGACTATATTCCCTCATCCGCACGTATCAATGATATATCAGATCGTATGGCCTCACATTTTTGTAATAGTGACGTCACACAAGTATCGTACAATAAAGATATAGAAAACTCCCAGACCTTAGCAAAAACTAAACTCTCTGCACGTAGCAAGCAAAGACAAACATTATGGGCATAATCGGATTAGTTCATGCCGCGGTAGACTGGCTTCTCGGCTGGGCCAAGCTGGTACGCGCAATTCACTTATCCAAGAGAAGCAGCTAAGATGATGAATAGATCCAGAACCGCGAAGTCGGCTGGCTCACCATCGACCGCAAGGTGAGTGGAAAGAATATAGTCAGTTTGTAATGATCTTTAACAGTGGAGCAGACCGGAAAATATATGCGCGAACAGCAGCCTCTCTGGAAGAAACTCAAACTCCTCCTCCTCTTCAACCCGCTGACAACATGGCTCGATACGACGCACGCGATGAGACTATATATGCATAACAGCGCGATCAAAGAGGGTACTCAATCCCAAAGGCTGAAACGGAAAGAACAGGGAGTAGCTAATAGAGTTTGTTTGAGCAGGGAAGCAAGAAGCAGCCCCAGCCTCGGCCAAACGCATCCGAGAATTCATCTCCTTCTTCCACATCAACATGGACGAGTTCGAGCCCTCCGACCCGGCAGCCTTTCGCTCATTCGAAGAGTTCTTCGTCCGTCATCACAAGCCCGGAACGCGGCCCATATTCGAGGCAGAGAACCCGTCCTCTGCAGTGTGCGTCGCGGACTCGCGCGTCGTGGTCTACGAGCACGTCGCCGAGAGCAAGAAGATCTGGATCAAGGGGGAGGACTTCTCTATCACGAACCTCGTCATGGATCGTAAATTGGGTCCGCAGTTCGGAGACGGCCCCGTTGCGAGTTTCCGTCTTTCCCCGCAGGATTACCATCGCTACCATAGTCCGGTTTCAGGGAAGATCAAGGTCTTTCGCAGTATGCCGGGGGATTACTATGAGGTTGATCCGCTGGCTATCCGGAGCGGCGTCGATATTCTGACGCGGAATGCAAGGGACTATGTGGTCATTGAGACGGAGGAGTTCGGCGAGGTGCTCTTTGTTGCTATTGGGGCTAGCCAAGTGGGCACTGTTGAGTATGTTTCCTGCCCTAATCCTGCCCTGCTCTATCATCTAGATATACACTCTTGATGAAGGATGCTGACGACGGTAGGATCCACGAGAAATGGCAGAAACCCGGTGCGGAAATCAAGAAAGGCGATGAACTAGGCATCTTTCAGTTTGGCGGCTCGAGCATCATCGTCGCCTTTCAGAAGGGACGGATCCAGTTCGATGAGGACCTAGTCGAACCGAGCAAGCGTGCTATTGCGGTAGATGTGGAAGTGGGTATGAGTCTTGGTCGTGCTACATCGAAGGCTACCTAGGGTTGATAGGCGGTACTTACCTTGTGGGTTAGGCGCATTGGAGTTGGATCATTATGGAGCTATCAAGGGTGTTAGGGTTACGAACGCCAACGAAATCTAGGCTGCTGTTCGAACATTAGGACTGATTGTCAGAGAAGCACATTTTCCGTTTATATGACAATGACATCAATGTGATTTTTGAGGGCCGTGAGAGCCATGGAACGGCTTCTGTATAGAGTTCGTTCCATCACCGAGTACGCCAGAGCAGCAGGAAGCGGCTCATGAAGGTTCTAGCCAGTTGATCTAAAACAGATCCTATATAAAGGACAGGTGTGTCCATCAAGATGGCTAGAGATTTAGATCGAAATATTCATATAAATTATTTACATGCTAGCCATGCCCGGTACCATCACCAGATCCCCAGAGATCCTCTCCGGCGCCTCCGATCTGCGCGACGCATACAACCTCGAGCTGCAATCCGCCTCCGGCAACCCAGTACGTTTCGGGGACCTGATCCTCGAGAAGGGTGAGATCACGACAGTTATAATATTCAGTGCGTTTGGCTCTCTTTTTACCCCCTCCCAGTAGAATGAGACTGATGAAATATGCGGCCACCTAGTCCGCCACTTCTTCTGCATCTATGACCAAGACTATGTCCGTACGGTCTCGCACCATCTTACGGACTCCGTCCTCCAGACAATCTCGAAAACTGGCGGGCCAATCCAACTGATGATAATCGGGTGCGGCGATCCCTCACTCATCGTCCCATACGTCAGTGAAACAACGGGAGACATCGCCCAGTTCCCTGTGTACACCGACCCCGACGGCAAATTGTATGAGAAACTGCACATGAAGCGCACGCTGACGAATATCATGCACCCGCCGGTTTACGCGCAAGTTGGCTTCTGGAAAGCACTGGGTATGACTCTGCGCCAGGTATGGGGGAGGGGTTGGAAGGGCCTTAGAGGGGGACGGTGGGATCAGAATGGGGGTGAGTGGGTGATTAGGAATGGGAAGTGTGTATTTGAGCATCGGATGGAGAATGTCTCGGACCATTTGACGGCGGAGAAGTTGCTTGAAATCCTGGAGAGGACAGGAGCTGGCGATGGGAAGGGGGAGAACATTAAAGAACTTGCAATATAAGAGCTGAATATGCGCGCTGATGTGATGGATGATAATGTCGTATCCGTAGGAAATATGCTGACATCCGGCACCTGCGGCAGCTTCAGCTCTTCACCATCGGATAGGTATGCTGCTCGACAGAAACTCGACAGATTTCACTTCCTGGCAGACAAGTGGTAGGCCATACTCGGTTTCTTTGTCCGCCTGGGACAAAACTGGTGAAGATTAGATTTGTATACTCGACAGCCTGGCGTGAACAGGTCAGCTGGCTAGATCTCTATCTCGACCACCTTTATTGCGTTCGAGCATGCTGCACTCGTTGGACCGTGTCTAGGGCGTGATTCGGTTTGTTGAAGACCTTCCTCAAACGGGTTCCTTTCATGCTGGATTTGGTGAGTCTCTACCTTAGCTACATCCGACAGTCCCCTTCCAAGCCAACAGTATCTGGTTCAGAGCATCCATGAAGACGAGAATGTCTTCGAAGTGCCAGAGGTAGTGGATATAATTGACTGGCCAGTTTGGCTGAGATAGCAGCCAATACTGAAGCAATTGGGAGGAAGCAAACGAGCGAGCCACGGCATGGTCCTTGAAGGGCGTTCTCGTTGGTTGGCATTTTACTCAGGTCAAGGAGCGTTCCGTATATCCTGGCTGCTGGTAATCAAGACCAGCTTGCCTTCTATACCCAGAAGTTGTCTTACCTGGGATCTGCAGGATTCAGATGCGCTAGACGTTTGTCAGGTTCTCGTGCGTAGTGTAGGGGTTGAGGTTGCAAGGGATATTGATGGGCAGAACTTGAGCAGGTCTTAGGGTTAAGGACAAGAACAAATGGACGAGTTGAAGGCGTTCTCAGACTAAGTGGATAGGTGAGGTTCACGGCTTCTTTATGCTTGTTACGCGCCCTCTATAGCTGAATTGGGGGATTCCGTCCTTTCTATAGTAGCTACACTGGCAGGCTTAGCTGTGTGAATAGTACTGCTTGCGGACTATACCATTCAAAATAGGACGATGTTTGATGACTCGTTTCTCATGTCTATCACTATGTACAAATTCTATATCTAAATAACATGTAACAAGCTCAGCATCCTTCATTAAAGCGGTTTATTAGATATTAGAAGCCAACAACACGCGGCTTCTCAAATGGCTCTGCAGGCCATCCCTGCATGGTGACGGCATCGTCGACGCAGTCTCCTGACAAGACAAGCGTATGCTCCAGCAAACAGGCGTCCTTGCCCATTGAAGACCCGGACATGAGCCTGGACCCGGTGCGCAGGATACTTCGATCGCCGACAACAAGGGGGTGGAGCTCGAATTCGCCACGGGTGTTTAAGTGGCAGACCAGCGAGGCATCGTCGACGGCAACCCGATCGCCAAGGGTGACCATGTCCGGCTCCGTGAGGAGGATGTTGGGGTCTCCGTTGGCTAGCAGCGCACAGTCTTTTCCGATGGTTGCGCCCATGAGTCGGTAGTAGATGTTCAGGTAGGCCGTTCCAGAGAGCATTGGCAACACACCGATGCCGCGGTACATGTCTTTGATGAGCGTTTCCACGGTCAGGTAGAACTGCCAGCGCTGGTTATAACTGCATTTGTCCCAGTGATACTGGCCCTCTGTGCGGCGGCCCATGACAGCCCATTTCGTGGTGATGACAACGGCGACACCGATGATGGTCTGCGCGAAAGTGACTGCCGCGACAACGGCCGTGAAGAGGCCATAGACGGAAAAAGGCTGCCACCATTCGCGGTCAAAGGCGCGGTATTCCTGTCTCAAGGCATGCGCGAGGACGAGGAGGCCGGACAGCACGCCCATGAGACGCCAGACAGTGCTGATGACCACCATAAAAGTCGAGTACAAGACGATTCCAGGGATGGGGATGACGAAGAAGTTGGCGAAGCCTTGGTAGAAGGCGCGGCCGAAGGGGCGAGTCGTGTCTCTGCGGTGTTCGCCCGCGGCGCGTGTCCTCACTGAAGTGAGGGTCTTCTCGTCGAACGGTACAGGCGTCGAGGTGCCGGAGTTGGAGGCCGATCCTGAGGAGGAAGAGGGCGTTGACATCTTGGGCTTCTCCGAGTGCGTCTGGACGTTCTGGTTCGAGCCTATGGAAGGGAACTGGATCGCGTTTCCGTTCTTGCTGCCGGTCCACACGGTGTCTGGTGGGTAGAAGCCGTTTCGTCGGAGCAGAGAGCCAGATCCAACCATGGCCATCTCGCCAATCGTCACGCCGGGGAGGACAACAGCTCGGTCACCAAGCATTGCGCCGTCAGAGATCCTGACGCGCTCTCTGCCACTGCCGTCACTGGTGACCAGGTACGACCGCGAGCCAAAGACAACATCGTTGCCGACCTCAACGAGATCAAAGTCCTGGATACCGGGTCCCACGGACGGCCAGTAGATGCGCTTTCCAACACGGCCACCGAGCAGCCGGATGGCTACGGAGACAAGCTCGTAGTGTTTGCCGATGAGTCGGGTGAGCGGACCAAGGCTTCCACCAGGGAGGACCTTGAAGAGCGCAGCCTGTCTGATTTTCTGGCGGGTCGACATCTTCGAGACAGGGCCCGTCTGGGCACGGCCACAGGTCAGATCGAGGATCGCCTTGATGATCAGGATGGCAATGAACCAGATGATCGGGCCCACAACGGCATAGTAGATTCTCGCCAGGATATGCCAGCCAATCCGACTCGGTGTTGTGAACCAGAAGATGATGACTCGAAGCATATCGTATCCATGAAGCGGGTAGTGTAGGACAATTGGGATAAGTCCAGCAAGCCAGGGTAATCTGTACGCGAAGCCCGCGATCAGGCCCAGCGGCTCGACAAGGAGCAAAGACAAGAGCCAATGCGGGCCTGGGATGTTCGCCGAGTTGAGATCCTTGTTTGACTCGTCTGCGCTGTCGATCTCCCAGCTGGAGGAGTTGGGACCGAGGTATGTGTTCGGGGGGAGGTTGGAGCCGGGCGCGACAACGGTGCGAAGACCGATCTGTGAACCAGAGCCAATGGTGATGGGCTGCAGGAGCATGGAGGTGTTTCGTTCCACCGCGAACGGACGAACGATGCAGTTCTCCAGCACGACGTTATCCTCAAGGCGAATAAGGTCGTATTCACCGAGCGAGGCGGACTGGTGGATAGTAACGTTGCGGCCGATACGGCAGCCAAGAAGCCGGTAGTAGAGGATGCGGGAGAAATCGAAGTAGTTGTAGACTCCCTAAACCTGAATTAGTGCCTGTCCTGATGTTGTAGAGCCGAAGGGGCATACCTTTCCACTGATCTTCAGCGCCTTCTGCGTCAACCACCAGCGCATATGATACGATCCCCACATGGGATAGAGACCAGGCCGGTAGCGGCCCATCATAAGCCACTTAAAGAAGATGGCAAACGTCGGCGCAATGAACCCAATCGCCAATCGAGAGGCTAATCCGATTAGAACGATGTGGAGCAAACGGCCCATGAGCTTGTCATCAGGCGGGAAGCGTCGCGCCGTCTCGCCCATGAGAAACACGAAGATCGTCCACTGCAGTCCGACACGCATGGGGTAGAAAATCAACATAGGCACGAGCTGCAGCATCAAGACGATGGGATTTGTCGAGCTGTGCGTCTTCTTGCAGCCGGGGAGATCATCGGGGTTGATAGCCGCCTCAGGTGATTTCTTCGCGCAGGCTTCGTCCACGATCTCTGTGATATGGCCAACAGTGGGATGGAGAAACAGGACGTCGCCAGATAGACGGATACCGAACTCACGACGTAGTGTGGAGATGAGCTTGCCCGCCGAAAGACTGTCGCCGCCAGCGGCAAAGAAGTCTGTATCTGCGGTGACTTCGTCGACGACCTGATTAAGGGCTTGGGCGAAGAGCTCGCGGACGCGGTATTCGGTAGAGTTCGAGTCAGCAGATGCGGTGAGAGCGCGCAGGGCCTCGTCGACGGCTTTTTCGTCGACGTAGCCATTGTGGTCAGTGGGAATGGGGCCAGGGAGGGATTTAATGCTGCTGGGGATGAGGTAGCCGTGGACACTCTGGCGGAGGGACCGTGCTAGCTCGGCCACAGTCGTTGCAGGATGAGACTCTGAGTTGAAGAAAATGGCCTGGGGGAACCCGTCAACGGGGTTGTGGCGCATCACGATCTCGGAGTTGCCAGAGGCCTGTGCGATATGGGTTAGGGCCTGCTGCCCGTCGATCATGCAGCTCGTATGAGGGATTGAGACGCTCAAGGGCGTGCCCTGGGGAGGGCACTTCGCTTCAAAGTGTCTCTCAGCGACGGGAACGGAGTCAGTCAGGGTCTGAAGCCCTAATCTCTGACTCAACCGGATCCGCTGCAGCTTGTTGTTCGACTTCGGCACTCCCTCGTCCATGTACACCAAGAGGGCGGGCCACTTTGGCTGCAGAAGCCTTTCACCCAGTGCCTCATGGAGCTGCCTCAGATCAGGTCGCGCTTTGCCGGGGGGTGTGACTATGACCGCACCGACGGCTTCCTGGAGGACATCGTGTGGCGTTGAGAAGGCAAGTGCCTCGGTGACACGCCCGTAAAGAATGGAAGAGGGATCGCGGGCCGCAGAGAGAATGCCGTTTTCAACTTCGATAGGCGAGATAATCTCTCCACCACGATTGATAACCTCCTTGCTTCGTCCTGTGATATAAAGGAATCTGTCCTGGTCGAGGTGACCCAAGTCACCGGTATCAAACCAACCGTTCTCATCAAAGGCATCCTTGTTGATAACGCCTTGCTCGGTCAGGTATCCTGGGAATACAGGGAATCCACGTACGCAGATCCGGCCAGTCACACCGGTAGGCGCATGCTTACCGGCGCCGTCGAGAATAGCAACGTCGGGACCAACAGGTCGGCCGGATGTCCCCTCGCGCTCAAGCTTGTAGTCTGTCGGTGGAGCCACGATGGGGGCACACTCGGTCATACCGTAACTGGGCAGGACTGTGCACTGGAAGACCTCTCGCAGTTGCACGGCCAGAGTAGCAGGGAGACCACCGCCGGCGTTGATGATAAACCGGATCAGGCTCTGTCGAAGAGCGTCCGGGCGGTGCTCGGACTCGGCAAGAATCATCTGGTGCATGGTTGGCGTGGCGTAGTACCAAGTTGGCTTCCAGGTTTCAACCAGATCCCAGAAAAGACTGGGGTCAAAGGAGGCGCAGCAGATGGTGGCGCCGCCTGCAAGCATTGGGGCGTAGAGGGAGCGGATCATACCGCCGCTGTTGGAGTCAGTCTATCGATGGCACCGCAATGCGAGAAGGGAGACATACACATGGTGAAGAGGCATCATGTTAGCACAGCGTGAGGTGCCGTCGAGCGCTACACTGTCCATGGTAAAGACGGCACTGGCAAAGAGGTTGTATGCGGTGATCGGGACCAGCTTCTTCTTCCCGCTCGTTCCACTCGTGAACAAGAGGACCGCCGCATCATCAGGGTCGTCGCTGAAGGTAGTCTTTGCTGGGACAAATGTAGGGTCTGTGGAAGTCACGGTGAACGTCAAGTCAGGCTGCGGGTTGACAACGAAGACGGGCAATTTCTGATCTAGCTGGACCTTCTCCACATCAGCTTCGAGCATGAGGATGGCATCTGCATCGACAGCCTCCACGTCCGCCCTCAGCTGCTCTGGGGCAATAGTCCGCGCCATGGGGATCATCGTGTACCGGTTCGCAATGGCAAGGACGGCTAGGGCAAGGATGGGTCCGTTGGGCAGCATGACGGCAACCCTGGGCCTACCGTGAGCTGGGAACGGCAGGCCGAGCTCGAAGTCTTTGATGAAGGACCGTAGTCGTGCGTATGAGAGTTCCTGGTTGGAAGCTGGGTCGATGAGGGCCGGTCGATGGGGATCGTTGAGGAGCAGGTCTGGAAGGGGTGATGTTCGGTGCTTCATGCGGTGCTGGATACGCTGCAGGGTCGTGTTGATGGCTGTGTCTCGTCCGTCTCGGGCATGCTCTGGCAGACTGAGCCAGATGTCCTGATAGCAGCGCAAGAGATCCATGGCCAGCCATGGCTCTGTGCGTGTATCAGGACCGTCATGGTCACTGAGCAAGCAGTCCAGTCTCTCCAGGCCCCTGGCCCCTAGGCCAGAGGCAGAAGCTTCACAGCGCAGGCTGCGCAATTCGTCCTGCAACATTATTCCGTCCTTCCACCTGTTCAGGCTGGGCTGGATTGGAACAAAAGAGCTGGCTGGAACTGGCGACTGCGAGGGCAGAGGCTATTGTTTGCGATACCGCAGCTTAATAAATAGTTCATGCCAGAAGATCGAACGCCGCCGTGCCACGGCGTGGCCCTCCGAACAGAGTAGACCAGCTCCGTTTCAGTCTCAATCGCAATCGCAGCCCGGGATGCAGTGGGGCCGTGTGACAAACTATTTACAAAAGATCGACGGTGCGGACGGTAGAAAGTGGACGATCAGCAGGAGAGTGCCTTAACGGACGGTCCCCACCGTTAGGGATCGGTGGGGGCTGCCCTGAGGGTTCTTCGACTCAAAAATTGGATGTTAGGGCTGGCAACCTGGCACGAACGCCTCTAAGAGGCTGAAGCTTATACGGAAGCCGTGCTCTGTTGCACAACATGGCATTCGCCATGCGCTTCACTGCCAGGGCCCGACAGTTCCCGTCGAGCTGGCCAAGCGAGACAGTCGATGCGGTCGATGAGCGCCATAGTAACCGTGCCATTCGTCACAAGAGATAACAGTCCCTTTTTCCCCTTGCCGCCCCTATCAAAAGGATAAGGAGCGCTGATCAGTCTGGACAATTTCCCACGAGATTCGAGAAACGTAGTCCATTTGTCAGGCTCCAGTCTAGTTCTCGAAGCGCAGATCGAGCTGATCACCGCCGATATCGTGCCCGACACGTATCTGGCGCAGGGTTATTCGGCAGTGGCAGTGGGCACTGGGCCAGGCACAAGCGCTGCTCGGCTTCCCGAAACAGCCGCTGCATTAGGAAATTCTTCGAGACCTGGAGCGATCCGGGTCTCGAAGGGGAGAGAAGCCAGCGAGTGGGGTGGTAATTGACCGACTGTCAACACCACATCACGTCATTCAAGTACAATGAATTCAAGTTCCAGCCAACCTCACATGGCCTCGGTACCAGAAAAAAGAACGAAACGTGGCCTGAGATCTCAGATTGGTGGTTGACCATGCAGCAGGGTCCTCGCCACCAGGGTCTGAGGGCCTCAGACCCTCTTGACTCTCAGATCTCGGCCGGCCTCGTCATCAGTCCTGCAATCTCTATCACTTTCCACATCCGGCGGGCTTGGCAGTGGCCTCGTCTGATGCGCCTCTCAGAGCTTTCGCGAGAATCGCGGCGGGCTTTGCCTGGTTTCATCGGTGCTTGACCAGTCGACCGACTTCACGATGACGAATCAGCAGCCAATGGCATTGGCCTGCTCTCGCATAGCTGGTCCTTTCGGAAAGTCTAGAAAGCGCCTGCCTGCATGCTACAGTTGCCCCAGCCCATTGGGCTGAGGGCAGCAGCCCTGCTGGCTGCCAAGATGCTTACAGAGTATACGGAATATGACACCTTCCATACCGAATTGGCCGGATTTGGCAAAAAAGAAATTTTTGTTGATTTTTGACACTTTGACAGATCAATAGTTTGCGGAAAATTCTACGGCGCAGAGATGCAGAATGAGATCAAACTACTGCCGTTGGTGTCGGTGTCGGTGTCGCAATATTCTCCTGAGTTCCATCACTGCTCTACGAAGTACTAGTCCTCCCGACTTATCGTCACTAGCCTAGTACTGCTAATGCGCTATAATACAAGCTAGTCCTTGTAGCGCATAGTGCCCCGTCAACCTAACCTTACTATGGATGCGGGCGAGAAGACCTAGTGGATGGAGATACCTGGGCCCCCAAACCACTCTGATGGCCGGGCCTTCACATGTTCATGCAGACACCAGAAATGCAGTGGTGCTTTTCGTTATCGCCATTCAGATCCTTCGGAAAGTTCCTTCGGAATCCGCTCGGAGTTCGGCGGGTTTCTTCATAAATCATTCATAAAATCCTTGTGCCCACTGTCGGCCCTAATCCGTGGCTTCAAGCCCGGCCGATCCACTGATCGTCGTCACAAGGCTGGATGCAGAAACCCTAACTGGCACTCTGTCCGCTCACTAGCTGCCCACCCAACCCACTGCAACCCTACCCACTGGACCCAGTTGATAAGATGAAAAGAAGAAAGCTGAGCTGCTTTTTCCTATCGCGGTTGAAGCAGCGAGCGATGATTCGGATAATAATTGCTCCAAGCGAGTGATCGGAGCCATGTTATCGTTTAGATACTCCGGCATCCCGTACCCATCTCTGGGGTTATACTGGGCAGAAGTAGAGAGACGTATTCTCTTTTCCTTTATTCTCTTATACTCTCTCCTCTGCTCTTTCCCCTCTCCAACTTGGGCCCCAGCTTGGGGTAAATCCAGAAGCAGATGTCCCGTTATCTTTTCAGCATGTGCTCTCAGATCACACTCTACTGACCTCGGCACTGAAACTTCGTATTGTTATCGCGATAAGAGGCATAGAATAGAGCATGCAAACTTGGCACTGTAACGGTATTATCGTCCGTTGAGCTAGACCAAGCCAGAGTTGGCCGTATCGCCGGTTCGGCGACGATCCGGCTCCACCACGACTGCCCTCTCTCAATAACAATCGTCAGGAGCAAAAACTGTGTTCCTGAATTTAAGGCTTGGCAGGTGGACTCGCAGGCTTCAGCGCCTAGAGCGTATTGCGCGGCATTTGGATTTCATCATTGCCAGCCCGTCGCGGCGTTCCTAGATTTCCCGATCTGGATCTTAATGCGAGGAGCGAGCTGCACGATGATATTGATGTTGCATCGATGTACATATCTAATGTAAATGCTGTCCGAATAGACTTCTGAGGTAGACCCTCGCTCTTCAAGTGCATTGATAGCCTGGCGAATTGGCGATCTGGTACCGGTCACGCAGCAATAAGAGGCGGCGACTCCCCGATGGCTCGGTAAGTATATCCACAACCGGTATGTTGGGGTTATGCAAAACCTGCGGCAAATCCAGTGGCTCTTTTGTTTGTTCATTTCTTTTCAATATTATTTTTTCTATATGATTTAATGGCTTCCCATCGATTATCCATCTTCAGTCACATGGCGGAGGCCATTCTCACTCTTAGGCTTGATCTTCACTCAATTCACTCTATTGTCACACTCCATTAGGAGCTGGCCTGATGCTAGTGAGATTATGGAGTATTCTGAATAGCTATGATGGGGCATTGTCGTCATGGTGCGGACTGTCCTGTTGATCTCTCGGGCGAGAGTAACTAGATCCTCACGCTTGCAGTCTCCATTGACAGTCTGAGACTCCCCACGCCCTGGCGTCTCGATTTACGATCGAGACTCAATGGAGCGTGTTCTTAAGGGCCAATCACGAAAGTATGTAGACCGTTTGCAGGCGGCAAACTCACAAGCACATATCCCACTTGTTTTACTACGGGATACTGTTACTACTCTGCTCCATTCAGCTCGTCATAGACTGCAGAGCATTATCCAGTTTACGCATATTTACTCATACCCTTGAACCTCTCTATGGTCAGAAAGAACACTACTACCCACAAACCCGACACTGCCAGGCTGCAGAAGAGGACGCAAGATCGCTTCTCTCACTGCTCAAACATTAAACCTGTCTTGTTTGAGAGAGTCAGGACCTCTTCTCATCTTACTCAGTTCGATCGTCCATGCAATCTGCAGCTTACTACTGATCATAATATTCCAGCAGATCACGCACGAGCGGAACTGTTTCTTCCCGCTTCAAGACCTTCCTGAGCTTCAGATACGAATCCATGCCCGCTGTACTTAATGCCGAACACTTGCAGAAATCTCAAACCCCGACCTACGCTGCGCCCGGATACTCCCGTAGTCTTCCCAAGATTCCAAGGACCAGGGTGGCTCACAGTTTCAGCCCATCTTGATCCCCATTACCTAAGAGTAATGGTGGAGCAAACTACTGAGTCCTTTTCAGGCAAAGACTGGACCGCTGGCCGGGGGAGGGGCCACGATCGTGCATCGTGTATACCCCTCTCGTAAGAGAAGTAGAAATCATCACCTGGTAAAACTTCATATATGCAGTTCTGAAGATCAATGGATCAAGATAGAAACCAGGCGGTCCCGGTTCCCATAGAGCAGGCTTGCTCGCTCGATCGGTGTAGTCAATCGATCATAACCCGGGCTCCCGCACTAGCAGCACAGCAGTATAGCAGACAGCAGTACGGCCAGAATCTTCTATCGACCACGCGCGTACTAGACCCCACGCCCACGATCCGCTTTTACTCCGTAGACCTATATTGCAGTCGAATGTGCAGGTTGCCACAAACCTGAATTCTCAGATGTGAATGCATGCCAAGATCCAGGTCAGCTCAAACTCGTCATTCTGGACCCAGTGGCGGATCAAGCCAGCAGCCAACCGCTAATAGAACCAGCCAAGGCGCAGCCCAAGCGGGAATGTGGGAACTCGGTACCAATCACCCATTATGCAAACTCATCCAAGCATTTTGGCTGGAGCCTAGAAGTGCATAAGCCCGTCCGGTCCGCAGTTGCTTGACTGCGCTCGCAAGCTGTGGGTGATCTGCAGCAGTGTCGCAAAAAAGAGAAAAAAAAAAAAAAAAAAAAAGAAAAGAAAAAATGAAAAGAAGACAAGAAAAGAAAAGATGAAAAGAAAAAATTAAGCAAGCGCCACCCCGAGTCTCCGAGTCTTCGCCTTGAGTAGAATCTTACCCTGTTGTAAGTTCCTTCGCCGTGCATGCTAACAACCCAGAAAAGTCCATCAAGCGTGTTTTCAAGAAAAAAAATTAGGTCAGCATAAGTTCTTGCCAAATCCACCATGCTCTTTTGAAAGGTATGGCAAATATATTGGGCGCGGACTCATCAGTGAGCGGAATTGACGGATTCAGCTATGCCTGTCTCTTCGTATGTCAAGACGCTTCCTATGAGACTGAAACAGTACGTCCACTATCGAAAAGCAGATAGTATTGCCCGTGCCCGTGAGGTAGATTTTGGCGCTCTAATGGTGGGAATTACGAGATTGAGACTGCTGTTTCAGGTAGATACGGTCGGTCACTTCAGCTCATAAAAGCTGAACGGAGAATTTCTGAGTTGTACATAGCCTTTGCTTATAGGGACCAGCATATTCACCGTAATGCTCATTGAGGCTTCCTTCGTCTTGCATGCTACCGCTCAAGCTCTTGTAGGGGGAGGGTTATACAGTCTCGTGAGTATCTACTCCTTCCTTCCGGGCAGATGTGAAGGAACCCGGCCAGCTGAGATGGGGAGACTGAGAGTTAAATTTCAGCAGTCAGTTATGATGCCGATGTTGCTGGGTGTGCGTCGTGTCTGGGAGCCGGAGCCAGGAATGCGGTATTGAGGGCGAGCAGTCATTACACGGACGGGGTCAGCAGTACATTCAAAATAAGTAAAATAAGGTATAAAAATAAAATGAAAATAAAATAAAAGTCCTTGTGCTGTATCTTAATTTCTTCAGATTTGAGTCAAATGTTGGATATGTGTGGTTCTATTGTCGCGAGCAGCCACTCCCTCCTACAGCTCCCGATCAGGATAACCAGAACTCGGTGCGGATATTGTCTCGGCTTCTGCGCCGGCATCAGCGCGGTCATCTGCAAACCCACTGACAATACGCTTGACCTGGTTCACAATGGCCTCCATCTGCACCCCTGGTCGCCCCAGTCAGCACGACGGCATACGGAACGCGGAAGAATTCAACATACCACCCTTCTGATCGGCATCGTCTCCATACATCCCGATCCAGTCCCAGCAGGAAAGGGTATTCGCTTCCAAATCGCCGCCCCAGATGGTGTGCGACGATTTATCGACGGCCGTCTGCGGGTAGAGGACGATGATGTCGTTCGTATCTAATCAGATCATGCGATCAGTCAATCCATGCCTTAAGAGGGTAGTGGTTCTTCCGCGCAACTGGGAAGAGAACGCCTACCGGCCCACTGATTATAGCCCGTGTTCTCCACGAAGTGCTTCCCGATAAGGTCATAACTCTGACAGCATCCGTGAAGAGCAACATGGAGTTTGCACGTCGTCGAACCCGACCCATCTCTGCAGCTGTCGGGGACATAGAGATACCCTCTCTCGCCCATAGCGATGCCCCGCGCACCGGCACCGAACTTCCCCGTCTGCTCATATTCGACGAGGGTTCCTTTTAGCTGCCCAGAATTTCTTGGCTTCAGAGAGTCGCGTCCATACAGCCATCCCAACACCTCACCGGCGCCGTCATATCCGCAATCGCTGATAAACGGAGGTTTCGAGACGTCGCATTCATTATTCCCAAGGCTATCGAAAGCAGCAGGGAACGTGTGTGCAGCACCGCGCGAAACAACATACATGGTATATTCCTCAGTAAGGAAGCTCGACAGTTGATTCCTTAGCTGGGAGAGGACGTTCGGGCCGATGATCTCATCGCGCTCCCCAACCTGCAGGTAGACCTTGCGCGACTTTAGATTGGTGATTTTGTCAATTTGCTTCCCATCCCAGAGGCGGATGTTCTCCATTGGAATCTCGATGGAAGGGGTGTTGTTGTTCATGCATGTGATCTTCTATGCTGGCTTTAGTCACTGCAATCTGCGGACACGCTAGGCAAAGGATGTACCGGCTGATTCCTTGCACAGTCAAAGGGTCCGCCGGCAAAGACACCGAAGCCGACTTTGAATACATCAGAGTAGGCGATTCCAAGCTGAGCAGTCATAAAGCCGCCGCTAGAAAAGCCGGAGATGGAGACCGAGTCGGGGTCGACATTGTATGTTCCCAGCGAAGCTGCTGACGTGAGTTTGAGGCTGAGGAACACCAAAATGCTTAGCAGCGGTGACCGCAACGTGTAGGTTGAGAGAGCCATTCTGATGGGAACGGGCTGGAATAACATTCAGTATTGTGCCGTCATACAAGATATGGTAGGATTAAGAAAGGAATTAAGAGGGCTGGAATTGTGTTGTATAGAGCCGTCCCAGCCCCCGCATGCTGACAAGGGAAGATAAATCGGGTGCGTGATATAGTTTATCCGACAAGCTGACGCATGAAAATTTGATGCGAAGTCGTATATGAGTAAATAAATGGAATGGAATCCTATTAACGGTCTTTTTGTATAATTATGAGATCTTGGGTGAGGCTTGATTGATCTTGGCTTGTGTTGATAGTGTATGATAGTGGGTCTACTCCCGCGTTTAGCCTCTTTACTTTGAAGCTGAATATGGGGAAAACAAGTGCGTCTAAGGGCACGTTCATAGATGCTTTTCCCATATAACGTGCTATACGTAGAAGAAAATTGAGGGGGAAGAACTGATCAGGACAAGAGGCAGAAGATAGAGGCAGCGACCACGTGACCAGAATATGCACGCTACGTGGTACATGGTATGGGGCAATTTCACATCAACCAGGATTATGTTACCTTTCTAGAAGGCTTTATTTATGTACAGAAAGATAGCTAGTCAGGCGCTTACGTAAAAGCAAAAACCGGGTAAGTTAGTTATTAAAACCTTGTTGTGGTTACAGCAAGACTAGAGAAGGCAATGCTCTAGTCTATTAGCATTGCTTGATATACAAGAATTCCAATAGTGACTAGAAAGCTGGATTTATTGAAATATAGACAGACTCATGAACTATATCAATAAATACCCAAAGTTTCATGGTACTGCCGGTGGGTGGACATGGGTATGCCACTAATCCATGGTTAATTCTAGAAAGGCAACATCTACTGTGGAAGAAGTCTTGAAGCAATAATGCGGTACCTGGTGCATAGAATAAATGTCATTATTATGGGCCCCGCTGTCTAATACTATGAACAGATTTCTCCTGGTACTCTTGAGCAAGCATTAAATAAGAACTCCCTATAGGAGATAATCTGACAAACCCAGAGGTACAAATGCCCTCTGCTTAATATTGCGAGAGTTTCTATAGACAACTACCCACGTTGTGACTACAGCATGTCAACACTAAAGTACATGATTTGCAAATATTACGGTCTTGCCCACTATTACGTATTCTCTAATTCGTTAACTTACCAGTAAGAACGAAGGACGCAATCGGTAACGAAGCGTAAATGTGCATATATATGTTCAGCTAACAAACGGGAAAATAGACACTATCAAGATGAATCCATCCTTATTGGATCTTGCAATCAAAGTATACAGAGTAGATGCCACGAAAAAGGCTTGTAGAATGTCCTTACTCCCATCCAACCAGGTTCAAACCCATCTTCTAAAACATAAACAATCAGTGTGAGAAAGAGGAATTGTCTATCGTTTTTATATTGGCGAAGTAGATGACAATGATTTGAATCCTCAGTTGATCCATTTTGCTTCGCTGTGGTAAACTTGCAATTGCTGCGGTGATGGTGATATTCTAGAATGCCGAACTAACAATCTGTCACTGAGTACATATACGTAGGAGAGGATCCTATCCTTTCATTGTTCTTTCGTGGTACGCGCAGCTGATATCTCTGAAATCATACTCAGATTTTCTTCAACCACGCCTTCATACCTTCATGGCCAAGTTGATAACCAATGTTCCGGTTGTTTCAAGATCCTAGGAGGTGTAAAAGGTTAATTCCTCTAGGGCCTCGCAGCTGTTAACCTAGTAGGGTTCAGCGCATATCTAATCCCTTGATAGTAGTCGCACCGAGAAAGAGATTCACTGCCTGTCACCGTCGCTAGCCCGATTAATAGCTGATTTCTGTCAGAACAGATAGCAAGGGTGGTGATATCTGTCACTGCACTCTTTCCAAGATTATCTCTAAACAAATACTGTTTTGCCTCTTACCTACCCTCCTGAGTTCATTGAAAATAGCAACTCCACAGTTTCTGGGTTCTCGTTGATGGGCTGTTTCTCCACTACCTAGAGTCGACTATCTCGCGCGCCTCAGGCGCAAGAGATGCTAAGCCTTCAAGTTGCCTGTAGAACTCGTAATACACATGGTTCTAGATCTCTCCAGATGAGTGGTTACTATCAATGTCTCTGATGAAATCATTAAGGTTTTTCGATATCTTCGTGGAGATGTTGTAGGGGGGGGCGAAACCATCATTGCCGATCTAACAGCTCCATAACACGTCTATCCAGTCCGGGCTTTTGCAATAAGGGATATGATTCAACTCCCCTCCTCGGAGCATGGCTGTGCCAATGATCCAGCTGATAGTAGGCAGATTCCAGCTGACGGCTAGATGTCGTCTATAGCATTGATTCTCATCAGTAACGCAGGAGGATTCGGAACTCCGGCTGTAGAACGGCAGAATAAATACTTTGTACTAGGCGTCCTGCGCAAGCACGTAAAGCGTCTCTGCATATTGGATATCAATCACTCAGATAATCGTCCAAAAGTCCCATATCCCTTAGCAACCCAGCGCCCTCATGCTGCAAAAACCTTACACACTCGATGCCAGCCCACTCGATTGACTTCCCAACGTTCTCATGACCAGTCTTCTGATACATTTGAACAGCCTTCTGATTATCACCACCAGCAACAGCTTGCACGACTTGGTCTGTAAGGGATACTGAGTGCTGCGGGTGTAGTGGCCGCGAACGTTGCGCGAGCTCATCGACGTAATCCATTACTTGGCGGGGTTGGGCAGTCACAGAGGGCCGCTGCTCAGCACGGAGAGTGACACTTCGCTTCGCAAGCTTTGAATAACGCTCAGAAGTGAAGAGCTTGATTAGCTGTTCCAAAGCCCGGTCCGCTCTGTCCCTTGAGTTGGGTTCGAAATCGAGGAAGCTAGCTCGACTGAAGAACTGTCCGAATGCCATGTCCTTGGGAGATGGTCCAGCAGGGTACCCCTCGACGAGAGCCATGCTGTTGATGTCTGCACCGGCGTCAAGTAATGCGCGCACCGCAACAACATTTCGTACTGAAACCGCCAGGTGCAGTGCGGTCCATCCTCTGTAGTCTCTTGCCTCGAGTTGATCTTTGGATGGAAATTTTGCGAGGAGTAAGGGGTAGATTCGGGCAACTTCTTCCTGGGTCATAGCTGATAATTGACCGGCGACGATATGGAGGGCCGATGAGTGCAGGCTGGGAGAGACGATAAACTGCGGTTCTTGGTTGTGTTTTGCTGCCAGAGACATCAGGCGATCTAGCACGGCAAGTGTATCGCCTAGATTCCAGGAAGAAAGTACGTCGCCAAATACTGTGAATCGAATAAAAGTTTGGCTGGGGTTCATGGTTAGCCCGTTGATATTAGCCCCCTGCGACATGAGAAAGTCCGCTATAGCCCACTGCTGGAGTTGGAGAGCCCTCTTGAGCGCAGTATGTTTATCGTTTGGTGTTAAAGTTTGTGCTCCTAACTCTAAGGTCTTTTTGAGAAAATAATCGTTGCTCGGCGTAACTTGGACGGGAATGTTGAGAGCATGGCCGGTCAGGGAGCTGCGTGATACTTGTGCGCCCGCCGCCACGAGCAGATCAAAAGCAGCCGGTCTTCCCTTGAAAATAGCTATATCCAGCGGCGTTTTGCCATCTAACTCGGTGTTAATGTCTTGAGTAAGAGCGTCAACTGTGAGGACGTATTCCAGTATTTCCGGCATATCACAGGCAGCAGCCAGATGCAGTGCTGTCATGCCATCCTTATCCACAATGTTGGCGGAACCGCGACGGAGAAGTAGTTGCATTGTCTTCTCCAGCTGGAAGTAGGTGTCTATCCCATACCGCGCCATTCGCAGATGCGTGTTTTGACACTGGATGGCGAAATATAGCAGCCCAAGGGATGTGTTTCCGTCGACATTTATAGGATAAAACGGCGCTGCATCCAGTAGAATTTCCAACATCTCTGCATCATGGTAGCTGCAAGCAAGCTGAACAGCGTCCAATGCAAAGCTATGCTGCTTATGGAAGATAGCGGGCCCTGCTGTACCCATTGAAGATGCCCCGTTGCGGATAAGGTCGATTAGAGCCGTTTGGTTCCGTTGCACGACGGCTCGATGCAGGTCTGTACTATAGGGAAAAGAAGTGACGGACTCAGGTAAAGGTAACTCGCCCCCATGGCTAATAGGGTATGGGTGAACACCGTCTCCCAAGGGCAAACCGAGAGCATGACGAATCTGTGACAGAGCTGCTTGAGCCGGCTGGTACCCAGCTTCGCAACATTCCTTCATTATAGCAAGATACCGAGAATGGTCCTGTTTGACACCAAAACCGATGCAGTGACAGATCGCCTCCTCAATTGCCGCCAAACACCTGTCTGCTTGCACTACAAGGCGCCGCGCACGCAAGGCGATATCGGTGAAGAGTTGCGTCTGTAGTGGTAAAGGCATGCGATAAGAGCTCAGAAGATAGAAATCTAGCTGGCACGACTGTACTATTGTTACGTCGCCATCCAGGGCATTGTCATAGCGCTGTTACTCACTGGCCGTGCATCTTGTGAGGCCGCCATAGGCACAATGTCTTCACTCATCATGGCCATCGTATCTGCAGCAGCTAGTCCACCCGGGAAATCGAACAATCCCTAGCGGTACAGATCAGGACATGTTGAGCCTGGCTCACTTACGAGACATAGGGCTTACCTGTACGGCGCCAAACCGTCCATCTCTCCGAGGGTTTGGGGCCCGTTCGAGTAGGGAATTCATCTCCTTGCCAACACTGCCTACTCGTTGTATGGTCTCCCAGAAGGCTTAACGTAGTCCTATATTAGTATCTGACGGCATCTGGCACGAATGTACTCACGCTTCATTGCCGAAAAGAATCGAAGTATACCCACAGACCTCGTTACCATTGCACCGGCATCTTTACTGATCAAATAAATGGTGTGCATCAGGGACTGCCAAACGGCCTCTGGATTTCTGGCGGGGTCATTTGATGCTGGGAGTTTAGGAAAGTGAAGAGCAGGTATTGGTTGCCCATGTGTACGGTACAGGTTCTCGGTCGTTAAGAGCAAATCTCTCAGAGCGCCAGAGACGGGAGACAGTCGAGACATTCCGAACCCGCGAAAGTCCGAGTTGAGTATGCCGTACTTGCGGACGATGTGGTAGGCCTGGTCTGCTTTTGCTGGAACCGATTCCCACTGAGCCAGACCTCGACTTGCTTGGGCGTGCCCAACAAACCGGTCGATCTCGAACTTGGTGAACTCGCGCAGGAACTGGGCATTGGAAGGGACAAGGCCGAAGAGACGTTTTTGAAGGCTACTAAAGATACGCAGACTTTTCAGAATTTGACCAAAAAAAGTTCATAATGCGATACTCACTTTTCCGGTCGATCAAGTACTTCCATGATACGGCCCAGGTCTCGCTTTTGAGGCTCCGGATTCAGAGCAATACTAAGAACTTCGCCTAAGACGTTCGCTATCTCGGGCGAGAGTCCGGAATCAGGGTCCATAGCTCGATCCAATGCAAGGCTCAGAGCTGTTCCATTGCGTTTATCCTCTCGAATCAAGCTGTAGTTGTAGCGCTCCACCGTGGCATTCATCGTTGCGTACCGCGAGTGCTTGAAGGGGTCAGCCCCATCTATCAGAACACGCCACACCAGCAGGCCGAATGAATAGACGTCTGTGAATACAAGGTTACCGCGCTCAATGACATTGTCTGCTTCTGGAGCATCGTAGGGAATGGTTGACCCTCGCAGTCGTGTCTGAGAGCCGACCTCGTCAATGACCATTGAACATCCAAAGTCCGTCACTTTAGCGATCAAGCTACGCCCTTGCGGTGTTCTGGCCGGGAAAATGAGCACGTTCTCGCATTTGACGTCGCCGTGAATAAATCCGTGGCCATGGAGCGCTTGCAGTCCTCGCGCAACGTCCAGGCAGAATTCCCAGTAAGGCCCGTCTACCATTCGAACAGGATCGCGGATGAAATCAAGCAGATTTCCCATTGATGAAGCATCAAACATCAGCACGGGGGCAAGATATCCGTCCGTACGGTGATGAGGCGTCTCAAATGAGATCCCTCTCAGCTGCGTAATATGTCGATGTGAACGGATTCCTGATGCCGATAGTAATCTCAACTCGACAACAGCCTGTTCCAGAGCGTCCTGGTCATCAAATCGCCCGTCCTGATCAAACCGGGGTCTGATACTCTTGTACGCCATGACGCTTCGATTGCCCCAGCGTCCTTTCGCGATCCTGCGCTGGACGGAAGAGAAGCCGCCTGACCCAAGAGTGATCTTGATCGATTGCTGTTGACCCCAGTCGTCGACTGGGAACTCAAGCATGAATCCATCGATCCCGCGGACCAGATCCTGAATCAGAAGGAACAGATCATAATGGTCTTTACGTATCTCGTAGGACTCGGGTGCTCCACTAGTCGATGTTGAGTACCGTGTTCCGTACGCTGAGCGGGTGGACAAGTACGTGCTCGTCGCCATGGCCGGCGGTTGTTGAGCTCAGCCTGGGCCGGAAGCAACATCTTCGCCTTTTTAATCTTCCTGGCTTGGCTTTTATCTTAGTGCGGGGTTTTTCCTTTTACGCGGAAAAATGGCGTCTTTCTCATATCTCACGCTTGCGAATACGAGATGGAACCTCTCGGCGTTGGACTAGGAACAGCAGCCTTGCTGTCAACCGTATTGGATGTCTTTGCTCTGGTGACCTCGTTTCGTTCATATTCTGAGAGCTCGACTGTCCTTTTCCGCCAGCTGGAACTGGAGAGAGAGGTCTTGCTGCGGTGGGCAGTCGAAGTCGGACTCCATCCCGCCAGGGCTTCTTTATCGAACTGCGCCATTCCACCAAATCTGCTTCCATTAGTCCATAATACAGTCGCCACGATCGGTTCTGTTCTAGCAAAGGCAACTTCACCAATTGGAGGGGACAACAAGGAGCTGGAGACCGGCCCGCACTACCTTGGGCAGGTACTTGAAAGGCTACAGAAGGAGACCCAGCCCAAGCATAGCCAGTCGCGACTCTCAAGGTCTCTTGCCCGGCTGGGATGGGCAATCGGCGAGGAAGCGCGACTGAAAGACCTGATCGCTACGATCCATGCGTACAATACCAGCCTCCATAACCTCATTCCGAAGCCCCTCCAGATTTCCTTGGACGGATCGATCATGCAAGCGATTCTCGCCGAACCAGATCCAAACAGGCTGTTGGAGATACAACGCGCAGGAGTGCATTGGCGAAGAGCTTTATCTGTGGCCGCAAGCGTGGCAGCACTGCAGCAGCAAGCATCAACGCCGATTCCTCCGTCCACCAACCAGCTCATGCTATCACGCGCTAGGTTCGCCTCTCTTGGACAGGATATGGCACGGTACCAAACAAAGTATACAAATAATGGAATAACCGAGGTCCTCATCGAATGGCGAGCTTACAGAATCCCGCCCAACTCAGAGACGAAAATGACATACCTCAATACTTGCCTCGACCTTGCCCGGCTTCTCCATGCTAGTCAGAACCTGGAGACGTACCGCACTCTTGACTGTCTGGGAATCCTGGACGATGTTGAGTTCCAACCGCATTCCCGAGTAGGCCTGGTGTATCGGGTGCCCCTGGCAGTAGCCGCAGCAGGGCCGCCGGTCAAAGTGTTCACCCTACACGATCTGATTAACCTGAAGGAGTTCTCCAGACCGTCGCTTGATGAGCGCTTTGAGCTTGCCAGGAACCTTGCAACAGCACTTCACCGGCTCTTTGTGTCTAGATGGTACCATAAAAACCTCAACTCGAAGAACATCCTCTTCTTTACCCAGGCCGCTGACGGGAGAGGGAGCTGCGTTCAGCCCTATCTTTCTGGCTTCGACTACGCCCGCCCGGACTCTCCTGATGAAATGACGATTAAGCCGGAGGCAGACGAGTTCTGCGATCGATACCGCCACCCGCAGTGTACTCATCCAGACAGTCGGAGCACGATCCCGTTCAGGCGTCGATTTGACGTTTACAGTCTTGGTATCCTTCTGATGGAGATAGGGAGATGGGAAACCGTCGACAGAATGCACAAGGACTACAGCGCTCAGAAGGCCAGAGCTGCCGGCAAAGGCTCGGTAGTGGCGCCTGTCCCGTTGGAGAGCTTCCAGAGGTATGTGAGGACAAGATGCGTGGAGTCGCTTGCGTTCCGGATGGGAACAATCTACACAAACGCCGTCAAGTTCTGCCTGCATGATGCTACGGAAGGGGGCGACACTCCATCTACACCTGTCGTCGATACCGAGCAGGAGCTGGTATCCGGCTTGAACAGGGAGGTGGTGGCGGAACTCGCAAAGTGTACTGTATGAACCTTCCCAGCATAGGTACTGCGATTCGAGATTTTCACCAGATAGATCAGTGTCACCTTTCGCTAGGACTGTCATCTTTCCAGGTTTGCACTGGGTCAGATGAATAACTCGACATGATCCTGGGGTAAGTAAGCGTATGGGTGGATTCATAGTCCTGGGTTTGGAACTAGAATGCGATCAGAGGTTGTCAAGCTTGCTCGTAGAGGCTGAATGGCTTCTACGGTGGTTCTCTCATGTTGATATGATGAGACGGAAAAGCTGGAGTAGGTTATTAGGCCAGACCCAGCATTCTTGGGCTTATTACTGAAGGGTGGGCTAAGAGTGAGCTTCCTACATCTTAGATGCTATGAAATATACAATGATTATACGTTGCAAATAATCTCCCTAGACGCCAACATCAAAGGCAAAGTGTAAACCCTCTGCTTAGTTACTCTAGATTTCATCACCACTAACAGTACTTTCAGATGATTCCAAGAAAGCTTACTTTACTCAGGCTATGCTTGAATAATCTTTTAGGTGAAGGAAAGACTACAAGAGTTTCAGTATCGTATCTTGGTCTATGGTCCTATAATCATTCAGTGCTTCAAGGCCATCCAGACTCCTCGAGCTTGGTAACCGAGCTCATTGCATCGCACATGCTGCCAGATCTCTCGTCCAATCCACACCCTGTCCAATCTAAAGCCTATGCCGTGCTTTGAATCGGTCATCCAAGTTCCTTACGGAGACCAGGTCCTTTTCCAGAGCAGTCGTGTTCACAAACGACAAATCTAACTCGGACACGTCAACAACGCCCATAAGACGCAAACTGGTCTCGATTTCATCACTCAAAACTATGGCCATCAGTGTCATTGTCCCAGTTAAGGACGAGACGGACTCACTCTGTAATGCTTTATCGACCCCGCCAGTCCCATACCCGCTGAGCGCGTACAACAGCGGCCGGCCCAGCCCTACCCCCTTCGCACCGAGGCAAATCGCCTTGATAACATCTGTTCCCCGTCGCACGCCTCCGTCCAGGTACACCTCGACTCGTTTGAGAACCTCCGGACAAAAACGATTAATCTCGAGGAGTGTCTGAATTGAACTGGGCGCGTAGTCTAGCTGCCGGCCACCGTGGTTACTGAGGTATATCCCATCAATACCTGCCTCGCTCGCCCGAAGCGCATCTTCGGCTGTCTGAATCCCCTTGATAATCAGCGGCTGCGGGCCCCAAGCCTCCCGTATCCATGGGATATCGTCCCACTCGAGTGAAGACGAATGGAACCCGCGGAGAACAGGAGCGTCACCACCAGGCTCGGCCTTTCGCGGTACGTTGACCTGCACGGCTGCACGGTCAGAAGAGATCACCTCCAGCTCCGCCTGAAAACGCTCATCAGCTTCGCGTTTCCCGACAACGGGCGTGTCAACAGTGACAACTAGCGCTTGAAACCCCAAGTCCTTTGCCTTCGCAATCAATGCCCGTCCGCCTCTTTCCTTGTCATACGGTAGGTATAGCTGGAAACCTAGGGCTCCTTGCGCAGACCGCGCACTTATAGGGACCAACCTAGTTTTCTCTTTGACGAACTCTTCTGCTAATTCGGCATGTCCAATAGAGGCGTAGCTCGAAACCGCGTAAAGGATATTATGTCTCGCAGCGGCACGCGCAAGACACACCTCGCCGTCTGGATGACCTAGCTTTGCGCGCGCAGTGGGTGCAATAAATACAGGGAGACTACTTCGATGGCCCATGATGGTCCTTCCCAGAGACACCTTGGATACGTTTCGCAGGATGCGAGGCCGTAAAGCGATCTTGGACCAGTCTGTCAAGTTCTTGTGAAAAGACGCGAGGGAGTCTGCAGCAGAATTGTAGTAGGCCCAGGCGTTTGGAGACAAGCAGGCCTTTGCGATGGACTCGAACTCGTTCAGGTTTTGGACGGTGTGAAGATGGGGTGTGGGCGCAGGCACAGGTGACTCAGAGCTTTGCGAGCCCCCTCTGTTCTCCTTAGAAGCCAAACTGAATTCTGCATCCCTGGTGATAGGGGCAACAGGTCCGAGATGGTATTCTGCCCTGCGTTAGGCGTCCGCAGTTGTTTTGCGGCGTGTTGGGGGTTGTATATTACAGACCGTGAGGAAGCTGCCCTAATGTCCCCGCTGGATGCGTCGCCTCAAAAACGGCTGTCGCATCTTTTCCCGCATAAAGCAGAATGGCGCCCGCGCCGCCGGGGTGTGCGTCGAGGAACTTGGTCACGTCGTAGACATGGTTGCTGACAATGACCCAGCATGAGTGCCGGGCGTTATGGTGGGCAACGTCTTTGCGGGTATACATGTAGTTGTTCTCTTGCGTGTAATGATTGTGTTTAAGAGATTCTGCGGGGAGATCGGCCTTTATATGGCCTGCCGGCTAAAGCTCAATTATCCTCGGCGATTATGTCGCCAACTATCCGCAGTACTTATGCCGAAGCCCAACTCTACTGCCGCAGCCGTGGGCATCTCTATATTAGCCTACATCAAAACTCAGAGCTACTTATATAGAACAGGAAGCCCGAACAAAGTTGGTAGGACGGTGGATGGAGAGAAGAATAGAAGAACAGCACCTGGCCTGACGCCATAACGTGTCCATATGCTGGCGCCCATTAAGGAATTACCCCAACAATACCCCAGTTATGCCGTTCTTTCCGAATGGTCTATTGCTAGCACTGATGACCCCTCTCATCCGTCCGTAGCCTTCTCAATGGAGAGTACATCAAAATCATGCTGGGAGCGTACAGAGAGTGGTAGATGTTTATAAAGAAAGGTGCATAGAGAAAAGATTGCCACATCAGATATATTCAAGTCTTTACCTACAGAAGACAACTTACTCAGACAATGATCTGAATCAGACTCCATCGTTTGTCCGCGTGGGAAACATAGCGAGCTTCAGGGACACCTATACTGATTCCCAATAAGAGTTCCACTGAACACGGCATGAACGTGACTGGAAATGCTTGTGCTGATATCTTCACCTCATCAAGAAGAACAGAATAGTTTCGTAATGGCAGACAAGGTGTAATTTATTTCGTCACCACTGGGCTTGTCGTCTAAGGGGTTTCCTACACTGCACACGCGTAAAGGGCAGCCGTAACGAGCCAAAGCTACATGAGGACCCCACCGTATTACTTCCATGAATGTGAGTTCAACACAAGACTAACGTCACTGGCAAGTGGGTTCGATCTCTATAGAACTTTTGCTATATCGGGTTGAGATGATTATTCGAAGTAGACAACCTGGGAAACCTAGACTCACTACTGCGGTTTAAATCCAATTGGCAGAGTTGCTTAGAAAAAAGTCTGTCTCTACAGGATATACATTCAATCAGGGCCAGGTTATGACAGTGCATTCCTTGAATTCCCAACTGGAAGCCCAAGCGTGATCAGTATGATGCAAGCGCACAGCACTTAGAGGATGTCGGTGAATCATGAGTCCACCAACGGGGTACAAACCTTCTTCTGGTCATGATAATAATCCTCATAAAACCAGTCCACGTAAACCGCTCTGCACATCTTGGCCTATCAGGCGTCTCGGCATATTCTTCACCATCGCGAAATTCCGGCAGCGCCGCCTCCCATTGCGACTGAGAATGAGGCAGCCACGGCTTCGGCAGCGGCCAGTCACTGAAATGAACCAGATACGCCCGTGAAACTTCCACCGTAGCATTCCACTCTGCATCTTGGCCTCTGAAAGGTACTGGAGGTGGTCCTTGGTGCGAAACTCGCCTGTCAGCAGGGCATACCGTCGATGCGGTACCATCATCGCCGAGTCGGCAAACAGGCGATTCAGCACCTCCATGTCAAACGCGTCCGAGGACCTCGCTTCCTCGATGATGCGCTCAAAGGTATTCTTATTCGGCTCTATAAGCATTACGTGTGACCCGAACATCTGGTATTTGATAATGCTGTCTGCGTCGTTGAGCCGGTAGGCGCGAGGGACGGCCACGGGGGCGAGAGGAGAGGAAGTAGTGGTCCATATTGTTCAGCACCATAGAGTCGGAGTCGAGGACCAGGACGCGGATACACTCGGTCAGGTCGAAGGCGTAAAACTTAGTTAGACTCTTATGCCAGGTAGGGTCGCCGTTTGACGTTGAGAGCACCCAGACTGGTCGCAGTTTGACGTGCGGGTATTGTTGGCGGATTCGAGTCAGGGCGATCTGCTCGCGACTTGTGCCGGGCTATATAATAGGGTCATCAGTTAGAGATTTTGCGTTATTTATCTCCTTTTTAATTATTATCTGTGCCGTGCTGAAGGCGCCGTCAGGACAGGGCCATGCCGAACCTCTTCCCAGTCTTTTGGATGGATCACAACCCGGTCAAAATGGGTCGCAAACCGGTCGAGCCGCATGAAGTTCATCATCTGCAGTATCTTAGATGGTGGAATCCATAGGGGATCGTGTGCTGGTACTCGTTCTTCTTACCGCATTGCACAAGTAGTCGAAATTCGTCGCATATTGAACGTAGGCAAACCGGGTCTCCTCCTGTTCGGTGGTCCAATACGGCTTTAGCCCGCCCCATGCTTCTTCTGACGAAAACTTGCTCGCGGCAGGTATGAGGTGTAGCCGGTTAAAACCGATCAGTATAAAACATGCTACTACTGCGCATGTCGCAATGATCGTGCGTTTGGCGGAGAGGAGCAATTTCAGCTCAGGATTGATAGCAAGCTCAGAATCTGGTGAAACGAGGAAAAAATTTATACAGTAAGAACTAGATATGCTTAGGGATTTTTGTCTCACTTCTCAGTGACTGCGCCACTGGTACGGCAGGAGGTCGAGATTGTAGGCGCCCACGCTCTGTAGAAAAGTCGCGAATGTGTACAGAACTGCTGGAAGAGCGGCGTCTGTATGGCCGACTGTGAGGACATTCCAGCATAGCGGCCGGAAGATATAACGGGCAGAGGACGAAACTAGCGAGGAAGCTGTTTTGCATCCAGCAGTGCGGAAACTGTGAGTTTGATCATCTCACATAAAATAATGGCCGTCAGGGGATCGTGTCTCTTGTCGGTCTCGTCGGACTGAGACTGAACTTGGTGTTGAAGCTTCGTTTGATCAGCAAAGAACAGCTAATTTGGATTCGTGGAACAGACCAGGATCGATGCTGAGTTATGCATGGGCCAGCTTTTAGGGTTAAATGAGTTTCCTTTGCGTTTTCCCATCTATGAACATGATATACCTACCAGAGATAAACCAATGACTGCAGTTTTCTTTCTGTAATTACTGCTTTCAGTCAACCTGCGAAACGGGTCAACGATTGTAAGAGTAGTACAGGGGAGAAATCACATTCTGCTGCGCTGAAGATATAATAGGATGCGCTGAAGATATAATAGGGCAAAGAGTTGCGCAATGTTGACCTTGGACTCCCACGGGATTTGGGAACAATCAAGCACTGATTAACTTGAATTGAAGCTGGTTGAAGACCAATTGAAAGCTTGCAACACTCAGGGCTTACCCAATTCGTCACGCTGGAACCTAACACGCCATCACTGAGAAGCTCCAGGCTCCGCTCATGCGTGGAGATAGTAACTGATCCAACATGTTGAGTGGCATTGAACATTAATCCACGGACTATTCACCAGATTATTGAAGATATGAGTCTGGCCTTCCAGTGCTTGAGTCTTTATTTCATTGGCAAAAGCGTGAAGGATGCATCTGTACTCATTGTGGGATATGTCTCAGGGCTGCTTCGTCCCGTATAGCTCGCTCGAGTCAGCAGCCTCAGGCGCAATACTCTAAGCCACCGATCAAAAAACAGCGCACCAGTATAACGGCAGAATAAGCACACTAACTCGATTATAAGAGCATACGATTGAAGTTAGCTTTGTTGGTTTAGGCTTTGAAGCGAAAGTTTCAGCTGAGCTGTCATCCACGAGCTGCAGGTAAAGTCAGCACTCAGCCCTGCCGCATAGTAGGAAAGGAATCTATTCGTTCAGGATCTCTGAAGTCTTTTATTGTCAGAACCTGTTATAACTTGTTCTACCACTGCTTCCCTCCAGAAACAACCAGCTTTAGAAAAATAAAAGAATATATAAGAAAAAAGAATAAATGGCCCCGACAGTTGTCATAGTCCCGGGCTTCTGGCTTGGCCTTCAACCTTACGAACTCCTTGTCAACGAAATGCAAAAGGCCGCGCCTGGTCTAACAGACTTTGTCTACGCTCCGCTTGTATCTACAGGAATGCGCAGCCCCGGCAACCCAACCATGTACGACGACGCAATTGGAATCCGCGAGGTCATTAGGCCACTTGTCGAGGCAGGAAAACGACTCGTGCTTGTAGGTCACAGCGCCGGCGCTTCTTGTCAGGGATGGCAACGGAGGGCCTGGAGGTGGGTGAGGAAGTTTCGATGAAGAGCGGCGGCGGTGTCGAGAGGTTTGTCTTTATTGCTGGCGGGATTTTACCCGTTGGCGCGCCGCATCCTGAGATGACGATGCTGGATATGAATGTCGAGGTAGGCCGCATTTCACTTTTGGGAGCACTCTATTATACCAACGGTGCACATAGAACGGCGAGGCACAATGTCGCGATCCAGACAACCTCTTATTCCACGATGTTGACAAAGATGTCGCCACCATATACCAGCCGTTACTCAAGTGCCAACCTGCTGAGGGGTGGGTTGGGAAATGCACATATTGCGGGTGGGAGAAGGTTCCAAGCAGCTATCTGCTGACCGAGCATGATCGGGTCCTCTCCCCGCGAGTGCAGGAGATATGTGCTGGAATTTCGGGGTCAGAGGTGATTAGGATTCCGGCCGGCCACTTGCCCATGTTGAGTGACCCTAAGATGCTGGCTGAGAAGGTGGTTTCTTGTTTGAAGCTGGACAGTGATTAACACCTGGTAACACTATATTACAGAGTACAAAAAACATGGAAGCCTCAGAACAAACTTCATCATTGGGAGTATTATACTGGCACACAGTCAGCCAATACAGTGCGGAATACTGTGACTACTAGGCATCCCAATAACGTCGGGGAAACCAGGCTACTGTAGAGAGTAAAATCACGAAGCACTTCCCATACACTGGACAGCAAAAACACACTGATTGACGGCGCAGGCTTTCTACCGGCAGAAAATAAGTCCTTACCGGCGAAACCTTCATGTCAAAACAAGCTACTGATGTTTAGCTCTACCTTCCAAGTCGCCATTTTAGCGGCAACTATCTGTATTGGTCTCATATTCCTCTACTCTCCGTCCTCAGTGTAGTGCTCACAACCCTCGTCGCTGCTTTCTCCATCACTCTGTATGTTAGCGCCGCAAGCATGGGCTTGCTGTATCTTTCTTTAATGAGCGGAGACGTGACGGGCTATGTTTGGTAAGCCCATGTACAGAGCGGCTGCTCCTACCTCTCGAGACGAAAAGATGGCATATATAAGCCGGAACAACGACCATAGAGAGTCTGCTTGTCCAAGCCAATGAGAATGCCGGCATTCTTAAATACAGCGCTTGCGCTGCTCAAGGGCTCCAGCGGGACATTCCCTGTCTTGGCCTGGTCTTCATTGGGCATATCTCGATGCTTCGACTTTGGAAGAGGGCCTTGGCTTTTTTATCAGAGAAGGGCCCCGATACGACTTCAACATAGCAGATATGTATTGGCTCTAAGTACTACGTGGGGTCCCGGAGTTGCAGAAGCCAACTAAGTCATGTTTACTGGCAGATATCGTAGATCTGGAAGGTGGGTACTGCATAGTGCCGTCTTGTTTGCGACGATCGCAAGGGAGACTTATAAAATTCTGTATGACAAATAGGTCGCAACAATGGGGGCTGCAAGGCTGCCTTCTGGCTCATTTCGACTGGTTCAGAGACCAAGCTCATCTCCCAGGCTGACTGCATGGCGTATGACCCGTTGGATTCAGCTGCCCGATTTTAAGCTGGATGGCGCAGTAGCTGAAATTTTGGTCGATTTCTGCCATCACGGCCCTCGTCCCAGTTCAACCCTCATCCTCTGCTACATGGACGTGTTGATCAGCTCTCGACGCCCGCCACTGCACTCTCTTCAATGGCACAAAGACTTTTCTGTCCGGCAGACAACCGTCTATCACGGCCAATACAATCGACTACGCATTCCAGCTGGCGGGGTCAATGATTGGCGAATTCTTCCGTACCTTAAACCCGAGTCTATCTCCGCCCCGTCGCCATGAGCTGCTAAGACGTTTCCTAGAACAGACTGGCGCGCGTCATCCATTCCCAGACATCATCAGAGGTCCAAACCTAACAGCGAACGGACAGTTGCTTGCCATAGTGGATGACAGGTGCGATCCCTGCTTACAGTTCGCTGGAATTTCAGACAACACGGCGTTCCTGCCCGTTCGCCAATGGGGGTCAGATGAGCATATTCGACGGCCTCCTGAAGGGCTGTATGCTCGTGTCTCCGGCATGGACGCAGAAATGCTCTATGCGCATCTCAATCAAGATGTAGGTTGCTTCCTAACTGAGGTATGGATTCTCCACCAACTTCTCACAGAGAGCAGGTCGTGCAGAGCGCCGAATTATGTACGTCTACCTCTTTTCCCTACTATTGTAGCTAATGGACAAGTTATCTGGTCGATTTAACCCCTCTGGCTTGCCTTGCTCTGATATCTAACGTCAACTACATGCATCTTCCCCAGATGTGATCATTTCTCTTGCGATACGTGGCGTTTGACTCATACATGGGACTCTCGCAGGTAATCCTACACTTGAAAAAGCTTGAATAAATGCTTACAATTATAGAACCGCGGATTTATCCTGCAGTTCCATCTTCCACATTACATCCTTCGACAAGCGGATGACCAAGTAAAAGACTGTTGGAGACTACGGAAGCACCGTCTAATTCACCTCTCTCGTCGGAACGCTTACGAGGTGCAACTGTCCCTTATAGTGTATGGGGTCGATGAGCCCTCTTCGCCCAATGCAAAACCTCTTTACCCTCATTGTATGCAATCTCTGCGACACCAAGTGCGTAACTAACAGGTTACAGGGTACTGCCTCACTGGGTGGCCTGTCTCTGCTTTCCCTTCCATGGCTTCGACAATTCTCGTATGAGATCTTTCTTCGAGGACATCAAATCTTCACAGTGCTCTTTGTCTACGGAATCTGGCGACATCTTTCAACCCGGGCCCGGTCTTCGAAAACTTATCTCCTGGTTGCGCTGGGGATGTTCGGACTGACCTCATTCTTACAGACAGTGACCCTCTTCTATCGCAACGGGCTGTTTGCCGGCCGTGGTCTCCCTAGGGCTGTTGTTACCTTTAGCGCCCAAACAAGTAAGGAAGAGCGTCCTGTCGTAACAGCCGCCCATATCCGTGTTCTTCTGCCTCGGCCTTTGAAAGTGGAAGCTGGTCAGTACATCAACCTCTGGATGCCGTCAGTCAGTCTATCATCATGGATGCAGACACACCCTTTTATAGTGGCATCATGGTCTAGTAATCAGCAGGATACTGTTGAGCTCCTCCTCCAGCCACGCCATGGCTTGACCGCTGACCTTGTTCGCTACGCGCCCACGGCGAATGAAAGCTCGGTTTCCTTCCTAGCCTTGTTCACCAGCCCCCATGGAATGATTGACGATGTCAGTCATTATGAAAGCATCTTAGTGGTCACCAGTGGATTTGGGATCGCAGCGGCGATTCCATACCTTAAGAAAATGATATATAGTTATAATACCTGCACCGTCCAGGTCCTCCAACTCCATTTGGTATGGGAAGTAAAGTCTGTTGGCGAGATGGCCGCAGCCCTGGCCCTGCTGAATAACCTCCTGAAAGACGACATCATGGATAATGGCTATGTTCGTACCAAATTTCATCCAGGGGCCCACCTGGTGCTGACCACAACCATGGTTTTAGATTCTCCATATCTCGATCTACGTTAGGGACGGCCTCGAGACAAACTGATTTCCTTTTGGCGAACATGATTGGGTCTGTCTTTACCAGGGGCCACCATATTATCAGAATATTGTATTCGTCGAGGCGTCTGGCGACCAGATTGAGAGGCTGCCTAACATCCGGGACAAGCAAGGCAAGACATTGGTGGTGGGTGAGTCGTCCCAACACCCTCATGGACCACGCGCTGAAATTCCTGTCTAGTGTCCGCAGCCGACGGAGTGCGAGATCACATACAGAAGACAGTACGGAGACACCTTTATCAGGGCATGAACCTTTTTGAACTGGAGTACCAGCCGTGCGCAGACTGAGAGTATTGTCAGACATGGAGAAGAGATGCCGGATTGTTTTGGAAAGCAGTACTTTAGATTACCATTGTTCACTCTCCTAAACTTTGTCCTAGTTAATAAGAATTATTTTATCACAGATAGGTTGAGGGCTTGGTTTTGCAATCCCAAAAAGTGTCGCGAGATAGTATATGTAGAGAGAAGTAGAACTTGGGTGGATCTGTAAGAGCAATAATAAACCAGCCTAGACTCAAGTCCTTTGTTCAAAGGATTCCCTTGTTCAAAGGCCGTAGCCATCAGTCCCACCCGTCAGGAAACCATCTCTTGTTCAACCATTTTGATCATTTTGACCATGTATACAACCCTCATACTGACTGTCGCACCTCTTGCCTATAAATACTAATCAGTTTCTCGCTCTTTCCACCATGCTCCTATTTATTCTGCCATTGGGCGTTCTCCCATCCCATGTCCTTACCTATTGCCAACCAAACCTCTTTTCCTTGACCCCCAGCACTTCCTCTCTCTACCTTCCTCTATTCCATCACTCTTGTTGTCAATCATTATTGTGGGCGGATCGTCCTAAATGGATATTCTTGCGGTCGGCGTCCAGGTAATTGTCACTGTACCCTTTTCTTCATTAGCAGATTTTTCGTAAAGAAGCCCGATCAGAAGACCGTCACCACTTTAGATTATACAGCGTATTTTGATGTAAGGATCAATAATATTTTTACCTTTATAACCTATTCTCACACAGCCCAGTTTATGCGTGGTTTTGGCAAGAGATTACGACTACTTGGTCGGCTGATTATCTTTCAAAGGGACAATCTGATGTGGCGGCTTGAGGCTGGAGGAGCTATTCAGTAGTCTAGTTTCTGGACTGGGGAAGCTAGCAGTCCCCCAATACCCAGGTCTGGTTGTGTGAATGAATATTAGATCTTGTTCAAGCTAGTAGTGTATTCGCTTTTCCTGGGTCTTCTGCGGTAACTTATTCTGTATCCTAGGGGCCTGGCCCTGATAAGAGTAGAGTTGTTTTAGATCAGGATGCCTTTGGCCAGGTAAGTCTGATAGCATGGATGCCCGTACACTTAGATGATCCTTACTGTATTCTAGTTGGCTGAAGAGCTTGGTATTTATTTTAAGATGTTAAGATATCTAGAGAGGTTTCAGGTGGCTGATATTTATAGAAGGCTCACAGCTCTTGAGTATGTAAGAAGCTTTGTAGTAGAAAAGGAGCTTTTTGAGCATGATATTCCTGGTAGACACTTTTTTGCCCTACTCCTGCTTACCAAGTTTATCCTCTCTGACCATGGATCTGTAATAGGATATTCTAACATGGACGCTGTACCTCTCCTCCTTCCCACAGATCCTGTGCTGCTGACAAGCAATCTACAAGCAGCATTTTCTCTGAAATACCCTATACACACAGTAGCTGAGCACCTAACAGATATAAAGCATATATTAGAAACCAACACAGGCCAAGAGATTGACATCCTTCTAGACATGTCTAATGCCGCCCAGACCATGGTTACTGTAGATCAACTACCTGAGCTTGATAGCAGCTCTTCTCCTTCTAAAGGTTATATTAACTCCCCTCCCAAAGATGAGCCACTCACATTCCATAATACCGGTATTCTACCCAGTTACATAGCCTCACCGGGGCCAGCTAGTAGGTACCTGAGCCAACAATAAACAGCGCTGATCACAAATAATTTCAGTATAGTAGTATTCCTATTCTTACAGAACCCTATTTTCAGCAAAAAAGGACAGCTGCTTGATAATAAGCAGATCCAAGATATCCTTAAGGTGCATTGCAGCTTCTGTACCTATGATCTTGTTGGAAGTCTATACTCATTTTAGATCACTGGCTGGCTAATCTAGGGAACCACCTTCCTAGGCTTGGACTTCCTTTAGTATGGAGAGGTATACAAGGAGCAGTGAACTACCTTTGAGCCCTTAATGCCAACAACTTCACCCATCCTCTCGCAGCATGATTTGCCCTCATCCTCTTTAGCCTCAATTACTACGAACCTTGTAGGCATCCGGGTAAATTCCGTACTCACCCTAGTGGTAGGACGCACGCGAGTTCTGTTCTTGATTGCATTCTTGATGAATATACAGATAATCCTCGCATATCAGACAACCCCTGAAGCCGTCAGAATAAAATCACCACCATTTTCACCAGGGAAGGGCATTGGTGGTGGGAGGTTGGAGCAATACTAAGTAGTAGGTAGCTGGTTTGTTAAAGATAATCTAATAAAAGCTATGTATATTCCATGATAGGCTTACTGGAGCCAGCTAATTCAGATCTCCAGGCATAGCAAGTTATTCATAAATAGTCAGATAAATACTCTCGCCACATTGTCACAGAATACTCAGCCAGGCACTGTCTATATGTTCCACTCGCTGCAGTTTATAGCAAAAGCCATCATGCTTGGGCAGATCACTGATAAACTTTCACAAGCCTGGTCCAATGCTGTCCTTAGCAGCCCAGATAAGCTAGCCCTAGCATGCAAAGAGGATCAAGAAGCCTTGGCGCACCTGCAGGCTGGGAGTTCCTGGCCAATAGAGGATGCAAAATGCTCTGCAAAGCAGAAGATAGAGGAGTTCCTTGCTTTTCTAAATAAAACTTAAAACAGGGGACTTGATAGACTTTGCCAGATTAAGGTTTTTATCTGCATTGCATACTATAGCATAGAGATATTCTTCTTGATATAAAATACCTACTTGTTTCTACAACAGTGCCCTAGACAGTAACAGCTGGTCTTATTTCCATCTATCTAACAGAGGCATGTATAAGTAAAAGGTACATACAGAAATCAGGGTGAACCATGCAAGACTAATTAGATCCCCAGGGGCCTAATATATCTCTATCAAGAGCTGCTGCTACAGGACACGTGAGTTTCAGACTAAAGTAGGAAGAAGCACTAACCTTTTTTAGGTCCTCCACAGAGCTGACAGACGTCGTCGCGGAGAGAAATTCAATCGCGGCCGAGCTAGTCCACCAGTGATCGAAGTTGTCAAGACCAACCACCCCATCATCCTTGACATACTTCTGCATCAGTTCCATCATTATCTGCCTGACAGGGGCCAAGTTGCTTGCTTGAACTTTGCCCAGCAGTTGGGTAGAGCAGCAATCAATCCAGGCTAGGAAAAAATCTGTCAGAGGCTATCTAGATAAGATTCAAATAGTAGTATACCAATCTGGACTTCCCTGTCAAGGTTTATTAGGATACTAGAACAGTTCAGGGACAAGTACTCAAGATTCTGGCTAATAAGATATAATAGTCTATCAAGAATCTAGAGATGATTAGCAACCTTATATATCTGCCTGAAACTGAAGCCAAACCTAAGACATAATCACAGCCAGCTGCTGTTAATCTGGGAATACTTTGTATATAACAACATAGTCCAAGGTAAGAGGGTAGTACTTGCTGAAAGTATATAGGGAATTAGAGGTCTGGAAATATTCCATAACTGAGACTATATTTTTATAGTAAGTTAAATAGAGGATCTCCAGGATTCTGTCTATATACTTGCTAGGATACTAGTACACTGCCTAGACAGCACAGCAACCAGAGCACCTGACATACATACTAACTATACCAGCCAGATTATACTCAAAGATCTTCTCAAATATATCCCATAGAGACTCCTTCTGTTTAATAAGATCAGAACCCGCGGTATTCTCCCCCTCGCTGATCTTTGGAAGAGCTAAGGATCATGGTTGGCCACAAATGATCTTGCGACTAGGCTCCGCGGGCGACGGCAAAGTGTTTCTCTTGGCCAGGCGTGTAGTAGGATGGGGCCCCTCTGTGAGCTCGGACATAGGCTCAGTTGGAGTTGATACCACTTCCTAAGTATCAGTCGAGGGCTTGTTAAGCAAAGGAAGCCCTTCCACTACAATCTAAGTGACCGGCCGCTTGGAAGTGGATGGATTCATATTTAACTGAACTGTGATCTCGACTGAAATACAATCCATGCAAATAAGAGGTGTTTAAATCTGTCCAAGCTAAGCTGCTGCAGTTGTCTGAGGGTCGCTGCAGGGGCTTGGATACAGGAGATAGAGTGATGCGGCGCGACCGCAGTGGAGTAGGCACATCCAACGCCTATATCCTTTGTCAGGAAGCTGACTTCGCCCAAGTTCTTGTTCTGCAGCCATCAACAGTTGTTTCAAACTCCATTTCTGCAATGCGGCGAGCCCTACTCACTGAGCAAGAAGTCTGGCTGGCAACAGAGCAGCGCCTAAAGTACCTAGGAACAGCCAAGGTCAACATTAATCAGATTCAATTTGAACCCCCGTTGCCCCGGGATCTGGATAGCAAGAACGTAGCTCGGCTTTGTGAAATTTTCCGTAAGAACCAATGTCGCTGCCTGGACATCAATAATCATGTCCCCGCAATTATCTCTCAGCAAGACCTTGCTGTTGCGCTGCAGAACACAAATATATTGCAATAGTCACTGCTGTGACTAATAAACCGCCCCAGTTTCCTGAACTAAGATTCGCGGCTGGGCAGCTTTGAGTACTTCACGGACAACACCATGTACAGGCAGGAGCCAAGGTGCTTCCTCCAGCAGACCGCTGGTAGATAATCAATCTTTACCTGGACAGTAGGTCTTCTGGGAGATATCTTTGGTACTATATGGCTAACTGTCTACATAGATATTGGTGAAGAACTGATGGCCTCCCTACTAGAGGAATATGCCAACCAGAAGAAGCCAACCAACAGAGAAATTTATCACAAGATCCGGCAGTATAAGGGTGAGGGTAATGAAGCTTTTTAGGAGTGGTAGTTTGTCTGGCTGTTACCCAGCAATCAGGACTACCTAGATCAGCTAGATAATAGACAAAACTATTGCCTCCAGCAGGCCTTCAATCAGCTACTGTCAATTCCTGGCCTTTGGCCAAATGGGATGCAAATCAGCATGCTTCATTGGTTGATCACCACTGGCTGTATTGAAGTAGGTTGATAACTTAGCTTCTCTCCCATCCTGTTGATCACTTTGCTCACCACAACAAGGAAATCCTTACCTACCTTGACCATATTAAAGACTTCTAGTCATCCTTAGTTGCCTCAGATTGTGATTTGATGAAGAAGATAGATCTAGATACAGTTGATACTCTGCAGCTGCTGGCACCAGGCAGATCCCGAACCAACACCAAAACTGCCTGTGGGTTGATCCTGGGTGGCCAGGCTTTTGCTGGATTCAACAATAGAGAAAGAAGGGCCATATAGAGTTGACTGGAAAGCTTTAATGGGCTGGTTCTGTCTTTATATACATTTTTCAAAGACTTTAAGTACTTGGAAAGCTGTGCCTATTGCGTGAAGCGACTCTTTAGCCCATTAGCTGAATCTGTGTGGAAAACCATAAGCTCTATATTTGTTCCAACTTCTGAAGAGGAGAGCAGCATTCAGACTTCTGAGTCCACTTTTTAGTGTAAGCGTGTAATGCGTGCGGAGGGCCTGGATAAGGGATATATACAGGTATGGTTATATACAATGCGCCATTATCCTCTAATGCCACTAGATCTGAAAAAGGATGATGATTTGCTGGCAAAGCCTACTCATGTTATAGCCGATAAAAGAGCAGTCTACAAGATGGCTGAACTTGCACACCAGCTCGGGTTCAGATCCCCAGAGATTGGGGCAATAATCAACAGTTCTCCAGATCATTAGATCACGAGAGAGGCTCTTCTACAGGCCAGGAAACCTAACTATTTCCAGTATGACACCCAACAGTTCAATATCCTAGTCAGTTAGATTGTTGACTGTTTTGCAGCTGCTGTCCCAGACCAACCAGAAGTTTGTCAAGATCTTCTTATAGATAATACCATAAAACCTCAGGCTCGGTGCAGTATACTACAAATAGGATCCTATAAACAAGATAGCCCGTTGCTCTTCCTGGACCATTTGCATATGGACAATCCTGAGGTTGCTGACATGATCACTACCTTTTTCATCCACCATTGCATCTATTTTTCCTTCTTCGGCAAATCAGCACAACCTGGGCCTACCGGCCACGGTCAAACCAGAGAACCTGGCGCGGACGCCCCTCAGTCTCTGTTGTTTGTTGAGGAGGCTGGGTCATCTAACAATCAAAGAGCTGCTCCACACGTGGCTGAGCCAAGCAAGCCAGTACAACAGGGGCAGCAGGAGGTACAGCTCTGACAGGATAGGGTATGACAAACTCTGCACCACCAGCAGGTACCTAGAGCAGGAAGGGAGCGACGAATTCTGAAAAAACAACAGAAGCAGAAGTTCTATTGTCAGCAGCACCCAGCTGACGCAGGCAGCCCAGAGCCCATGGAGTATGAATAGGTGAGCAAGGAGTCCTCGGACCAGGATATGTCTGACCAGGGACGCTTATCTCTGGAACCCCCTGGTGCAGATCTTGCAATAACGCCTTGGGGACCATTAAATAGATCTTTGTTGGTGTCCAACCCACTAAACCCCGCGCAGAGCTCAATCGCCGACCAAGGCAAAAATACTAATAAACATTGTACGAGGATCTTGCCAGAAGCAGTCCCTCCGGAACAGGATGTAGGGGAGACATTGATGATAGGAGCTCCAAATCCAGATAGTAAGATCCAAGAGCAAGTAGAGATTGATCTGCCTCTGTGTCTGGAGGTTGGATCTCCCTGTAATGACCAGGATGGACAGCAACAGATATCAGATGCTTACTTAAACCAACTAATAAGGGCTGAGAAGGAGCAGGAAAGGTTAGAGGAGGAGATGGAACATGAATAACTTGAGGGCGAGCTTGGTATCCTCAACGCAAATCCACCAGCTCCAGCTCCAGAAAGGCAAATTTTACTGCCCGGGACTGCGGAGCTGACAGGCACGGACTTACATTCAGCACTGACTAATATTCCAGAACCTACTCAGCACCCACCTACTGCTGAAGTTGGGCCACGCTTGCTAATGCCGCCAGGACAGGTGGAAATATCCTTCTGAACTTTTGAACAAGGGGCCTGGAAGCACTCAGACTGTTTCTGGGTCAACCTATCAGATCCATTGCCCGTGGAACAAGCTGCGAGGAAGTATACATGGAAGAATTATTTACTATATAATCGGAATCTACAGAGCCTTAGCCCCGCTCAATGCTATCGCGCAGCGACTGTTGATGGCAATAATAAGATCTTTGTGATTTCGGAGTATGAAGAGAAAAAACTGACGGCCGAAGGGAGATTCACCAAGGCCCGACAGCTTCTGTTGTTGGCTGGGGACGTCTCCCACACCCAGGAACAGGTTGAGTCTGCTCCTAAGCATAACCAATGCCGATCCTGTTCTCCTTCTGAGACATCAGAAGAATTGTGAGCACTCTTCTAGGTCGAACTTAGCAATATACAACTCTACCCAAGATGTCCTTGGGAACATGAACTGTATCCTCCTGAGGAGAACCTCTTAGAGCAGTTTACTCCTCAAGAGGCTTCTCCTATGTGCTTATCCGGCATATATAGGCTATCTCGTGTATTGGCCCACAAGTAGATTTTTATATTAATATACTTATAGTTGGAGCATTATATGAATCAAACAAACTTGGAAAGCATGTCACAGAAGTGCTCTCTTGAGGGGGTAAGTTTCGTTTCGTTGTTTCGTTTCGTTTCGTTTCGTTTCGTTTCGTTTCGTTTCGTTTCGTTTCGTTTCGTTTCGTTTCGTTTCGTTTGTTTCGTTTTATTATTTAATGTCACTCGGCGGATCACGTGGCCCACGTGATCTGCGGCCTCCCAGGGGGCATCTGGACGTGCTACCTAAACAGAACTGCCTAGGAACTAGCTAGATACAGGTTTGAAGCAGCAACTATGGACAATATATGTTGGAAATGAGCCGAAGAAGCATCCGGCGCTTCTATGGCCAGGTCTTCGAGGGCAGATGCCCGTTTTGAC